>NW_026718930.1:0-11928 GCF_029784015.1 Lycium ferocissimum | reverse complement strand
TAGAGGATCGGAATACCTCGAAGAACCGATGAATATCGCGAACCATTGCTTTCCCTCTGATGGCACGTCCGCTAGGGTCGCACCGTAGACTTGCGGGGCCGAGTGCATCCGCCACAACATTAGCTTTCCCTGATGGTAGAGAATATCAACATCATAATCTTTTAACAACTCTAACCACCCTCTGTCGCAAGTTCAACTCCTTCGCTAAAGATGTACTGAGGCTCTTATGATCCCGTATAAATATCAATGTGAACCCCATATAAATAATGTCTCCACATCTTCAAAGCATGAATAACCGCGGCCAGCTCCAAATCGTGAGTAGGATAATTCTTTTCATGTTTTACGAGTCGCCGAGAAGCATAAACTATCACCCCGCCGTGCTTTGCATCAGACACACCCCAAACCAATACCGCAGGCATCACAATAAATCACATACCCATCCGGACCCTCGGGAAGAGTCGGAATGGACCGAGCCGGCCAACTTCTCTTTCAAGAATCGGAAACTACGCTCGCAAGCATCGGACCACCGGAACTTCGCTCCTTCGAGTCGGCCTTGTCAAAGGCGGCCGAAATCGAAGCAAATTTCTCTACGAATCTCCGTAATAGCCGGCCAATCCCGAAAAAGCTACGCACCCCGCCGGCGTCGTAGGTCGAGGTCCGTTACATCTGTGTTTTTGCACGTTCGAAAATTTGGACATAATTGCGATTTGTAAGAATAAGGCCATGCTTTGATTTTACGTGAAGTGTATGTTGTCACTTATGGAAAGTGTTGACACGAGAACATTGGAGAGGGCCAAGGGCAAAATTGGAATCTCGGAAATTTGTTTCGGGAAATTGCAAAATATGATTTCTAAGCTATTGGGCTCAAAAAAAAAATAAGAAAAAAGAGGCCCAAAAGGGGGGGGGGGGTGGCCGGACATAAGGTGGCCTTGGCCCAACCCATGTAATTAATCACATGATTAATTATATAAAGGGATAAGCCCTTAAGAAGCTTCAAGAAATTAAAAGAAAAGAAGAGAAAAAAAGAAAAGAAGAGCTCTCGGCTCCAAGAGAGAAAGAAGAAGAAGAAAGAAAAAAAAATTTCCAAGTCCTTTGGCTTCATCCAAAAATCTTGTTTTTCTTGAATTAGTAGCAAGCTCAAGACGCTCTTCAACGTGATATAATTAGTTAAGCGAAAGAACGACGTTTGCGGCAAATTGAAATTTGAAGAATAAGGTAAGAATTTCTTGTTCCTTTTATGTTATAGATGATTTATGGATGTTAGAGTTAATGAAGTTGAATGGAAATCATGAAAATTATGATGAATATGGAAGTAGAAGTTTGGCCGTGGGTGTGTAGTGTGTGCATGGCCGTGTATGTGTGTTGTGGTGTAGGCAAGGTTGAGTTAATTTTATATTGTATTCTAGTTATGGATGTTGTGAAATTTAGTTTGGAAATGAAAGTTGAATGAATTGTGTTGAATTGGAAAATATGCATGTTGGCCGTGGCTAGGGAAGAATTGGAGATAGTGATGAATTGTTTTGTTTGATATGTTGGATGTATTGTTATGATTCTTATAATCTAAACGGAGGAAAAAATGATGTAAGTTTGTATTGATTTGGAAGTGTTGGGGGGAATTATGGCCTTATGTTGAGAGTTGCATATTTTGTATACTTTGTATATATATTGTAGAAATATTATGAAACGCTTCCGTATGGTATTATAATGATTATGATTAGTAGTGAATGTGAGTACGATGGTGATGGTTTGAAATTTGAAGTCGGAATGAAAGCGATTGCATTATGTTAAAAAGAAGACTAGTTGTGTGTTCTATTGTAATTGTTGAAGTTGTTGATGTTGTTGTTGGGTTGGTTGTTGTTATTCGAGCCGAGTTGAATCTCGGGGATGCTATATATATAGGGAAATCTTTGCCGAAATTTCGGTAGTCAAGTATGAACTCATTATTGAAATGCTAACTCTCATGAATAGTAACTTGGTAAAGGTGACCATTTGCGTTCGGACGAAACGGGAATTGAGCTCAAGCGAGCATAAGGCACCCGTGAGGTATGTGAAGCTATCCCTCTCCTTCTTTTGGCATGTCCTAGGTATACTAGGCTTGAATTTGAGCCTCGGGGTTATTCTCGTTTTATCGAAATCCAATTACGAAATGGAGCACTATTCATTCGGTGCGATTGAGCTAGAATCCTTATATCTTGTTGAAAAATGCTCAAACGTCCGTAACTTGCCGAATGTAATCGAATTGCCTTGAATCTTCCATAAATGACTCTATTAAGTGATATTTTATAAAACTTTTCAAAACCACTCCGAAGGGAGTGATATTTTCTAAAACTTTTCAAAAACCACTTCGAAGGGAGTGTGATATTTTATAAAACTTTTCAAAACCACTCCGAAGGGGGTGCGATATCTTATTATTCGATTTTTCCAAAACCACTCCGGCGGGGGTGTGAGATTTTATTATTATTACTACTATTATTATTATGCCCGAAGGGGCTAGGATTAGTATTATGTCGCGAGTGGCATGCCCGATGGGGCCGGGGGTAGCCGTATGCCGCGAGTGACATGCCCGGGGCTAGGATTATGTCGGGGCCGCATGTCCGATGGGGCCGGGATAGACGTATGTTGGACCGACATGCCCGAAGGGGCCATTATTTTATTCGGACCGCATGTCCGAAGGGGCCGGATAGACGTATGTCGGAACCGGCACACCCGAAGGGGATTACTAGTACTACTATTATTGATATTGCTATTGTTATTACTATTATTGTTATTATTATTAGGTGGAGGTTTTCGCCGTCCGAAGGGACTATTTTATTTAAACATTTAATTCATGTCGAGTAATCTAAACTTGCTTCTTTGTTGAACTCTCCTATTTCTTGCTTCGGTGATGCTTTACATATTCGATACATATTCCGTACGACCCCCTTTCTTCGGGGGCGCGTTTCGTACCCGCGAGTTCGGGGGACGCGACCGGGGGACCCGACTTCTTAGAGGGAGATAGCACGGGGAGTCGGGCAGCTCCATTTGCTCCGAGACCTGCCCTCGTTTTGGTATAGCTTTATATATTGTACGGGTTATACTCTATAGAAGTCGCGAACAGCGTGGGAGTCATGGTGCTTGTTTGGCCTTGTCGGCCGTTATTTTGTTGTACGAAATGGCGAGAGGCCTTTGGCTCGCCTTGTTTTGTGTTGTATGTATCTATATATCATGTTTGAGATGTCTCGAGCTACGTGTCGATTTTGGTATTTCATTTACAACTTTCAATTCTTGTTTTAAAAAAAAAAATTGGGTTGACGTTTAAGGGTTCGCTTGACTCTGATGAGAGTCGGGTGCCCGTCACACCCTGACGAAGGTTGGGGTGTGACAAAGTGGTATCAGAGCAGGTCAGTCCTCGGTATGTTCGCAGTATCGTGTCTAGTAGAGTCTTGTTTATCGGTGTGTTGTGCACCACATCTATAAACGGAAGCTACGAGACATTAATAGGGTGTCATTCTTTCTTTCATGGTGTAGATCGTGCGTATAGAGCGGTGTTGTACATAAAGTCCCTAATTTAATGATCTTGTGTGCTTTCGGTAATGCCGCCTAAGAAAAGGTAAAGCGACGGCGACCCCGAGAAGGGCAAGCGGCCCCGTGGATGAGCGATTGGCAAGCCCTCGGTCTACTAGAGCTCGGACTTATCTTGGAATACGCATCCGCCCGAGTCCCTCCCCTCACCTCCCCATCGGAGGGCCGAGAGAGGCACCCGATCCGGCCCCGGCTCCGGTCCCGGCACCGGTGTCTCCGGTCGGATGCCCGGCGTCGGGAGATCGGCGAAATGAAAGATGCCATACGTTTGTTGACTCGATGCTTGCTACTCGGGGGCCGACGAGCGGTAGGAGTTACGAGTATCCCGATGGGGGGCTGCTAGTGCCCGAGCACGGGATTTTCTTACATTAAGTCCCCCGAGTTTAAGGGCACGGACCCTAATCGATCCTCGGGAGTTTATAGATGGTATGCGGCGTACTTTGAATATAATGAAGGCATCGGCTACGAGTACGGTCCGTCGAGCTAGCCGCTATAGGTTACGGGGCATCGCATTAACAATTACCGGTCATGGAGATTATCGAGAGGTAGTGACGCCTTCCGCCGACGTGGCGAGAATTCTCGGACGCCTTTTTGCGTCATTATATGCCACCCGAGTTGAGACGAGCAAAGGTTGATAGATTCCTTAATTTGCGACGGGGTGGTATGACGGTGAGAGAGTATAGTGTGGAGTTCGACTCCTTAGCGTATGCCCCTACTATTGTGCGGGACATGGAGGATAGAGTTCACGGGTATGTAATGGGATTGGAATCGGAGCTGCGGGGAGATTTGTATGCCGGTGGCAATGCGACGAGTATAGATATAGCTCGCATCCAAGCTTGTGCACGGGGGCGAGAGGATCGCAAACGCCAACGGGAGCTACTTCGGAGCGGGGGTGGCGCCGGCCCGAGGGCCGGGACGACGGAAGGTCGGGGTAAAGGTTCCGCCCGGCGAGAGCGAGACCCCATATAGTGCACCTTCGCAATTTCGTGGACCTCGGCGGGGTAGAGAGACATTCCCTCGGCAAGGACGGAGTTCTTCCTATGCGCCGTGTCCTCGGCGGCCAGGCATGGTCGGGCGAGGCGATGGCCCCTCCGCGATGTGCGACTTGTGGAAGGCGGCGTGTAGGACAATGCGACGGGGTGTGTGTTATACTTGTGGTGATCCGACGCACTATGCTAGAGAGTGTCCACGGGGGTGGGCCATCTTGCTCCCGGAAATCGGTAGCAGCGTCATCACCTTCGGTAAGAGCCCCAGAGACAGGACCTCGGACTTCCGGGTCGAGGTAGGGGCGGAGGTAGAGCACCTAGTTCCAGTGTGGGACCACATCGCATCTATGCACTAGGGGGGAGATCAGGTCCCGAGGCACCGCCGGATGCACCACCAGGTAATTTAAATTCCGCAGTTGATTATTTTAATCGATGGATGATTTATACGTACTGTCTACTTAAAGAACCTTCCCCAAACTACTTGTAAGACCTATAAGGCAAATTTAACATTCGAGGACGAATGTTCTAAAGGGGGGGAGGATGTTACATCCCGTGTTTTTGCACGTTCGGAAAATTTGGACATAATTGCGATTTGTAAGAATAAGGCCATGCTTTGATTTTACGTGAAGTGTATGTTGTCACTTATGGAAAGTGTTGACACGAGAACATTGGAGAGGGCCAAGGGCAAAATTGGAATCTCGGAAATTTGTTTCGGGAAATTGCAAAATATGATTTCTAAGCTATTGGGCTCAAAAAAAATAAGAAAAAAAGAGGCCCCCGAAAAGGGGGGGGGGGGTGGTAGGCCATAAGGTGGCCTTGGCCCAACCCATGTAATTAATCACATGATTAATTATATAAAGGGATAAGCCCTTAAGAAACTTCAAGAAATTAAAAGAAAAGAAGAGAAAAAAAGAAAAGAAGAGCTCTCGGCTCCAAGAGAGAAAGAAGAAGAAGAAAGAAAAAAAATTTCCAAGTCCTTTGGCTTCATCCAAAAATCTTGTTTTTCTTGAATTAGTAGCAAGCTCAAGACGCTCTTCAACGTGATATAATTAGTTAAGCGAAAGAACGACGTTTGCGGCAAATTGAAATTTGAAGAATAAGGTAAGAATTTCTTGTTCCTTTTATGTTATAGATGATTTATGGATGTTAGAGTTAATGAAGTTGAATGGAAATCATGAAAATTATGATGAATATGGAAGTAGAAGTTTGGCCGTGGGTGTGTGTAGTGCATGGCCGTGTATGTGTGTGTTGTGGTGTAGGCAAGGTTGAGTTAATTTTATGTTGTATTCTAGTTATGGATGTTGTGAAATTTAGTTTGGAAATGAAAGTTGAATGAATTGTGTTGAATTGGAAAATATGCATGTTGGTCGTGGCTAGGGAAGAATTGGAGATAGTGATGAATTGTTTTGTTTGATATGTTGGATGTATTGTTATGATTCTTATAATCTAAACGGAGGAAAAATGATGTAAGTTTGTATTGATTTGGAAGTGTTGGGGGGAATTATGGCCTTATGTTGGAGAGTTGCATATTTTGTATACTTTGTATATATATTGTAGAAATATTATGAAACGCTTCCGTATGGTATTATAATGATTATGATTAGTAGTGAATGTGAGTACGATGGTGATGGTTTGAAATTTGAAGTCGGAATGAAAGCGATTGCATTATGTTAAAAAAGAAGACTAGTTGTGTGTTCTATTGTAATTGTTGAAGTTGTTGATGTTGTTGTTGGGTTGGTTGTTGTTATTCTGAGCCGAGTTGAATCTCGGGGATGCTATATTTATAGGGGAAATGCTGCCGAAATTTCGGTAGTCAAGTATGAACTCATTATTGAAATGCTAACTCTCATGAATAGTATGCGGTAAAGGTGACCATTTACGGATTCTACGGACGAAACGGGAATTGAGCTCAAGCGAGCATAAGGCACCCGTGAGGTATGTGAAACTATCCCTCTCCTTCTTTTGGCATGTCCTAGGTATACTAGGCTTGAATTTGAGTCTCGGGGTTATTCTCGTTTATCGAAATCCAATTCGAAATGGAGCACTATTCATTCAAAATGCGATTGAGCTAGAATCCTTATATCTTGTTGGAAAAATGCTCAAACGTTCGTAACTTGCCGGAATGTAATCGAATTGCCTTGAATCTTCCATAAATGACTCTATTAAGTGATATTTTATAAAACTTTTTCAAAAACCACTCCGAAGGGAGTGTGATATTTTATAAAACTTTTCAAAACCATTCGAAGGGAGTGTGATATTTTATAAAACTTTTCAAAACCACTCGAAGGGGTGCGATATCTTATTATTCGAGATTTTCCAAAACCACTCCGAAGGGGTGTGAGATTTTATTATTATTACTACTATTATTATTATGCCCGAAGAGGCTAGGATTAGTATTATGTCGCGAGTGGCATGCCCGAGTGGGGCCGGGGTAGCCGTATGCCGCGAGTGACATGCCCGAGTGGGGCTAGGATTATGTCGGGGCCAACATGTCCGATGGGGCCGGGATAGACGTATGTTGGACCGACATGCCCGAAGGGCCATTATTTTATTCGGACCGACGTCGGGCGGGGCCGGGATAGACGTGTCGGAACCGGCACACACCGAAGGGATTACTAGTACTACTATTATTGATATTGCTATTGTTATTACTATTATTGTTATTATTATTAGGCCGGAAGCGGCCGTCCGAAGGGACTATTTTATTTAAACATTTAATTCATGTCAGGTAATCTAAACTTGCTTACTGTTGAACTCTCCTATTTCTTGCTTCAGTGATGCTTTACATATTCAGTACATATTCCGTACTGACCCCCTTTCTTCGGGGGCTGCGTTTCATGCCCGCAGGTTCAGGGACGCGACCAGGGGACCCAGCCTTCTTAGAGGAGATAGCACGGGGAGTCGTGCGACTCCGTTTGCTCACGAGACTTGTCCCTTGTTTTGGTATAGCTTTATATATTGTACGGAGGTTATACTCTATAGAAGTCTCGAACGAGCCGTAAAGTCATGGTTCTTGTTTGGCCTTGTCGGCGTTATTTTGTTGTACAGAAATGGCAGAGGCCTTTGGCTCGCCTTGTTTTGTGTTGTATGTATCTATATATCATGTTTGAGATGTCTCGAGCTACGTGTCGATTTTGGTATTTCATTTACAACTTTCGATTCTTGTTTTAAAAAAAAATTGGGTTGACGTTTAAGGGTTCGCTTGACTCTGATGAGAGTCGGGTGCCCGTCACACCCTGACGAAGGTTGGGGTGTGACAGAGGCCAATTCTTTACGGCCTCAATCTTCTGGGTATCCACCCGGACGCCATCAGCCATTTAATAATATGTCCCGAAATGCCACTGAAGATAACCAGAATTCACATTTATAAAATTTAGCATATAGTCTCTGGTGCCGAAGTGTGCCAAGTTCCGTCCTCAAATGGTCTGCATGCTCTGCTTCTGACCGAGAATAAACCAGAATATCATTGATAAATACGATCACAAACATATCCAAGAACGATCCGATACCCGATTCATCGGGTCCATAACTACCGCTGGGCATTTGTCGACCCAAAAGACATCACTCGAATTCATAGTGCCCATATCGGGTCCCGAATCTTTGTTTTGGGAATATCGACCTCTCGTGCCCGTACCCGATGATAGCGACCGCGCAGTTCTATCTTCGAGAAACACACGCACCCGCAACCGATCAAACAAATCATCAATTACTGGGGAGGGGATATTTATTCTTGACGGTTACCTTATTCGAGTCGCAATCAATACACATCCGCGAGAGATCCATCTTTCTTTCTTACAAACAATACTTTTGGCGCTCCCCGGGGGTGATGTCGGGCCTAATAAAGCCCTTCTCTAATAAATCTCTCGAGGCGCTCTTTCAATTCTTTCAATTATGCGGTGCCATTACGTACGGAGGGGATAGAGATAGGGGTGAGTATCCGGCAACAAATCAATAGCAAACTCTATCTCCCGCTCTGGGGAAGACACAGAGCTCGTCCGGGAATACATCTACAAATTCATTAACCACTGGAACTGACTGAAGAGTCGGTGCCTCTGCCTCTAAATCATGAACACGGACCAGATGATAAATATAACGCTTTCTGATCATTTTTCTTGCCTTGAGGTATGAAATAAACTTACCCCTTGGCGATCTTTGTATGCGCACCGCCCCGTCTATAAGCGGTTCCCCGGAAACGCGGAAACGGACTATCCTCTGTGACGGTCAACATTAGCATAACACGAAGCTAGCCAATCCATACCCGTAATCACGTCGAACTCGGTCATATCTAACTGCGGATCCGCCTTAGTACGACGGCCGCGGATAATCACCGAACAATCTCTATAAATACGATGGCTATAACGAATCCCCCTGCGGTGTAGCTACCTCAAAGGGCTCTATCGGCTCGGATTCTATCCCAATTTTATTAGCAACAAGGGGAGATATATGATAATGTAGAACCGGGATCAATCGGTGCGTACACATCTCGAGAGAAAACCGATGTATACCCGCGACGACATTAGGCGACGCCTCCTCGCTCACCGTCGGTGGCTAATGCATAAATACGGTTCGAAGGACCGCTAGAACCGAGGAACTCCACCACTACCCACACCGGCACTGTCGATGCGGTGTACCTCGCCTCGCGGGCGCGTAGCTACCGAGGATGAAGATGAACCACCGGCCGACCGGTGGGCGGGGGCCGCTCGCACCTGCCTACTAACCGGACAATACGCCTCGTTCTACGTGACCATAAGGTTCCGACCCACTCGCACATTCTAACTTCCTTTGGGGTTATTCTAGCTTCTCATTTGCCTCTTTCGTCCGAATTTGTGAGATTTTCGAAACTTCGCACAGGGGTCGCCCATCCCGATATTTCTCTCGCTCCGGCCACGCTTAACCTCGGAATTACGATGAAATACGGTGCTTTAATATTAGTACGATAGCGTTCGTCCCACATGACCTTCGGTACACAACACCGGAGTAAATTGAAGTCTTAACGATTCTCAAAACGTTCTCACGACACAATTACCCGTTTTACCCTTCTCGATCCCCCGCGTTCGCCTTTCGACTTACGAATATGATTACTTTCCGTCCGACTTCAGTTCACTATAATGGTAAACATACCTTAATCGCCTTAATTTATGAATACTCGATCATCGGTCCTTAAATTTTCGCTTACGCTATTAAATCATGATCATTCAACGAATACACATATATAGAACAATTTCCAATAAGTACTCATATACCTGTAGACGAACTGTCTCCAACCTGATCTGGTGGGCGATAGGGCGAAGTTTACTCCTACTTGTCATCCCCTCGTCTGAATCCGAAGGATATAGGTAGTCCGGCGACTCCTGGTTCACCGATGGCCAGGATAAGGGGCTAGGATAAGGTGTAACGCTCACTGAGGAAGCTGGTCGAACATAATGCTCCACCATAGGAGCGATTGGCACGATGTCGGGAAGTTCCTCTCCCGGTGCCCCCGCCCCATACTCGGACGGATCCGTATCATAGCTACTCTCTGGGGGGTCCTCCTATCCGAAGCTGGTCTTTTCATCTCTGTCAATACGTACTGCCCGGAAAAATGGTCGAAGTGATCTTGAACTGGCCCTATCGCACGATCTAGGATCAGAAAGAAAGATAACATCCTAAATGTCCTGTAGCCTCCTGTTTATAGATGTGGTGCACAACACACCGATAAACAAGACTCTACTAGACTCAGTCTGTGGACATTCCAAGGACAAACCGCTCTGATACCACTTCTGTCACGACCCAACCCGTGGCGTGACTAGTGCCGTCTGGCACCCAAACACTTCCTCATATAATATCAAACACGTCCGGGTATATAAGCGGGCGGGACAAGGTCGTGTTCCAAATTTATATAATTTTCAAAAAATTTCGGCAGAGTTTCCTTTGTTTTACGGACTATCCAAAATAACCCTGCCCACAGAAAATACCAACAAAGGCCACACAGGGCCAACAAAAGAACATATATACATATGTGTGCCGACAAGGCTGCCACGACGAATGGAATCGCCCAAACACAACCATTTACAAACACAAGCGCATACGGAAGTAGGCACAACCCACAAACATGTCCACGGACCTTTAAACGGTCAGACGAAATCATATGACGGGACGGGGCCTCGCCGTGCCCGCGAACAAATATATACAATGCAACGGACGAATATATATATACCAAAATATGGCTCCGGAATAAGGGAGCACTCCCGACGAGCGAAGAGAGGGTGTCCTAAACGGGTGGATCACCAAGCGTGCGTACGTACCACTGCGGGCATGAAACGCGGCCCCAGAAGAAAGGGGGTCAGTACGAAATATGTACTGAGTATGCAAAGCAGAAAATGTAGTGTACAAATCTGAGTCGTAATCGAAATAGGGGTACAGAAAGTAAATCCAACCTATGATTCGGGCTGCCCAATGTCTACAAACAAGCCATAAAATGCCAATCATTAGCTAAAGACTTTTTGGGCACTAAATTCCAAATTTGCTCTTAATTCTACAGAAATTTGGGCAGCATTTCCCCTGTAAATAGGCCACCCCGAGAATTTAACTCGGCCAAATCAATCAACAACAACGACTATAACCAACCTAGAAACATCAACAACCAATCCGGAATGCAATACAACAATAATGGCTCTATTTTCCATCATTCAACAACTTTCAAAATTTCAACTCAACGGCTTACCTTCAAGCCAACATCGACGCTTATACATTCAAATACTAACCCGAACCCATACCCACAATATTTAAAGACATTCTAAGCAATTCATACAACATTTCCAACACCCCAAATTTTTCTCCAATTCAGCCGAAAACAGCCCCCAAGCCGTGAACCTCACTTCAACTTATTCCTCATTTTCAAATCATGATTTGCATCCACAATTCACATTCTAACAATGCTATTCTCATCAATAGACAATTTACATTAAATGTACAATAACCTCCAAATCAGTCCGCAACAATTACAACATCAATTCGAGTTAATAAACATTCATTTCCAACATAGAATTCACAACGACGACGACTAAAACATTAAGCGATATTCATTCGTTCATTGTCATATAATGTGACCATTTTCGACCAACACTACACATATACATATATGGATGATTCTCAATCGTTCTTCACCTTACAATGATCATAATAAACTAACTAGACATTAATTCATAATTTCAACACAACCTAACAAACACCCATTTGCACGGCTCAAACACCACACACACAACTCACTGCTTCCAACATTCCATATTTCATGATTTTCCTCCATTATAAGATACTACAACAAGCATACAACCCTTATAACATACAAAACATAATCAAATCTTACCTTTTCTCTTCAATTTCCCAATAGCTAGGGTTTCCA
>NW_026718929.1:0-12296 GCF_029784015.1 Lycium ferocissimum | reverse complement strand
CCCGGGGGCTATCGGTTTTTATGCCGGAAGGGGCCCCCGGGGGGCCTCTTGGACTATTTCATTGAATGTCGGAAGCGACGCACGGGTTAGACTGCATCCTTTTTAAGATGTGTGTGTTCATTTGCATTATTCACTTAGGGATTACATGAGACCCATATATATATATTTAAAGCTTCTTTCCAAAAGGCTGTGTGTGATCGAATTTGATTTGCATTTCTTCTCTCTTAAATTAAGTTGCGGTTATTATTTGTGCTTGCCTTACATATTCGGTACATTCTTCGTCACCGACCCCCTTTCTTGGAGGCTGCGTTTCATGCACGCGAATGCCGCAGGCGAGTAAAAAGACTTTCTTGAGAGCTGTTCATTCAAGTTGGCGACTCAATCTCGGTTCGGAGTGTTGCAGGGTCGAGTACTTATGTCATGGTATTTGTACATCTAGAGACTTTGCGAGACGAGTGTCTGTGGATAGTGCGTCGGGAAAGTGCGAATAATTTGTAAATGTTAAAAGAGTATGTATTTTCGAATATTGATTGTTGTTTGAGAAAGTTCCGTATTTTTAGAAGTTTTCGAAATGGCGGGGTTTTATTACGAATGTCTAAGGGTTCGCTCGACTGCGAGGGGAGAGTCGGGTGCCCGTCACACCCATTAAGGTCGGGGTGTGACATCTTTCCCCTTCCGAGTTGGAAGGTTCATCGATCAAGTTGAAATCCGAGCGCGATTTCTTCCTTGAGCCTTTGCTTTTGGCCCCCACTTTCCTGGCATTCCTTTTCTGACCCATACCTGCAAAAGACACCGCATATTAGCTACCAAGTAACAACCGATCAAAAATGCAACCAATTATCAGTGCATCAATGTTCACTGTCTGGGATCGTAAATTCAAAAGACGGACCGTATTGTGAAATACGGCCCGTAAACTGAGCTCGTAAATCGCTCAGTATATCAGTGAACCTTCTGTCCCTCAGTTAAAAGTTTAAAGACGGACCGTAAAGAAGAGCTTACGGTCGTAATCGCTATGATCGTAAACGCATTAATAACCTTTACGTCCCGAGGATGCTTAAATACGGACCGTAAACTGAAATACGGTCCGTAAATCATGCTCGTTTTTTCGCATCACAGAAAAACATGTTTTGATTTTCGGGTTTCGTGACACATCTTGGTTTCATATTGACGTGGGGATTTGGGTTACTCAGACTTCACCCAATTCTTAACTAATTGATCATTTATCCCTCCGGATTCAAGTTCTTGGCGGGCAGACCAATACTGTCAATTTTGAAATTTAAGATATGGCCTGCCCTCCGACCCATTCGGGTTTTGTTAATAACTGGTTCCAAGGAGAATGAAAAGAAATTCACAGGGTTATCCCCGCACAAGATCATTAACCAAGATGGCCAATCAGTTATTCCACCAATTCTATTCTAATCAGCACTTACCACCAAAATTCAAACTCAATGTTGTGGAAATGAGAATGGAGTGTCAATCATACCTGTTATTGGTGAACTTCAGATCACAGGAAGCAAGGATTGTGATAGCACAACTTCAAACACAAAACAATGTAAACCTAGGGCAGAGCAAAATTCGAATTTGGGGGAAGTGGGTAGGTTTTTCAGGTGTGGGTGGTGCTATTATGGGGGTTAGAAGGTGGGAGATGAAGAATTTATGGTGGGAGATCGTGGGTTTTAATGAGGGAAATGATGGGTGGGAACGTGGAGGGGAGTTTGAAAGATGGAATGTTTTCTGATGTTTTCTGCCCGTCTGTTCCCTCTTTTATTTACAGCTTTTCATTTTTTTTTTTTTTTTTTTTGTCCTAAATACGGTCCGTAAAGTGATTTACGGCCCGTATTTAGAGATGTCGATTAGGGCAGTACACTGTAATGTCTCATGAAAATTTACGATCAGGTTTACGGACCGTATTTCAAAATACGGTCCGTCCTCCATGGGCGTAAACTGCCATGTCGCATTACAATTAACTTACTTATTTTGTGACATTGTTAAATACGCCCCAATTTACGAGCCGTATTGTGAAATACGGTCCGTAAACTTCGAGCGTATTTTGCAATGTTGCAAAACAGATTTAAATCTCTTGAACTTACCTCTTTATTCGGAATATTCTCAGCAATATGTTCCTGCACCAAAACAACCATTACCCTATATATGTTGCAAACAAGGAAAAATAGAAAGAAAAATAAACATTACACTTGGGTTGCCTCCCAAGAAGCGCTGGATTTAACGTCGCGGCACGACGGTGGTGATCATTCACTCCTTCTCAATGTGCACCGGATCATCATTCGTTCCGAGGTGCTTTAATCTGTATCGATCAACAATCCTGTCCTCCGACACCATCCCGTGGTAGTGCTTCAATCTCTGCCCATTCACCTTGAATGTCCGAGTTCCATCTCCGGACTTTAACTCAATCGCTCCATGTGGTGAAACACCTACCACCTCAAATGGACCAGACCACCTCGATTTAAGCTTACCGGGCAGCAACTTCAATCGGGAGTTAAATAGCAACACCGGATCACCCTTGTAAAACTCCCGCTTCAAGATCTTCTTATCATGATAATGCTTCATCCTTTCTTTATATAGTGCTGCACTCTCGTATGCCTGGTACCGAAACTCATCCATCTCATTTAGTTGGAACAACCTGAGCTTGGTTGCTTCCTCCCAATCCATATTCAGTTTCTTCAAAGCCCACATAGCCTTGTGTTCAAGTTCAACTGGCAAGTGACATGCTTTGCCAAACACCAGCTTGAAGGGTGAAGTCCCAATCGGAGTCTTGAATGCAGTTCGGTATGCCCATAGAGCATCATCGAGCTTGCGGGCCCAATCAGTTCTATTTGCATTGGGATGTTTTGGCTAAAATACTCTTGATCTCCCTATTGGACACTTCAACTTGCCCACTTGTCTGAGGATGATAGGGTGTTGCCACCCTATGTTTCACCCCATATTTCTCCATCAAACCAGCGAAAGCTCTATTGCAAAAGTGGGATCCACCATCGCTGATTATAGCTCTCGGGGTACCGAAACGAGTGAATATGTTCTTCTTGAGGAATCCCATGACACTCTTGGCCTCGTTGTTAGGTAAAGCCACTGCTTCTACCCATTTTGACACATAATCCACAGCAACCAGAATGTATTTCATACCACCTGAACTCACAAAGGGTCCCATGAAGTCAATCCCCCAAACATCGAACATTTCCACTTCCATAACAAAACTCATAGGCATCTCTTGCCTTCTGCCTATGTTCTCTTGCCTTTGACATTGGTCACAAGACCGCACCAATAAATTAGCATCATAAAATATGGTCGGCCAATAATACCCGCATTCAAGTACCTTAGGCTGTGTCCGAGTTCCACTATGATGACCCCCAACAGGAGAGTCATGGCACGCCTTTAGAATCGCCATCACTTCACTTTCCGGAACACATCGCCGAATGATGTTGTCAGCGCATGTTCGGAACAAATAAGGCTCGTCCCAGTAATACTGTCGAGCATCCCGCAAGAATTTCTTCTTTTGGTAGGCTTTGATATCTTCTGGAATTACACCTGTGACCAAATAATTTGCAATATCAGCATACCATGGCGCCACCTCCATGTGCACAGCCAACACCCTCTCATCCGGAAAAGCATCATCGATATCGAGCTCATCAGAAGGTCTCCCAGCCTCTTCAAGGCGAGAGAGATGGTCAGCAACTTGGTTTTCAGTGCCCTTGCGATCTTTTACCTCAAAGTCAAACTCTTGTAAGCGAGAAGACCCATCCGATCGTCGTGGCTTTGCTTCCTTCTTTGCCATGAGATATCTCAAGGCTGCATGATCGATGTAAACCACGACTTTGGACCCCAACAAATAGGCCCGAAACTTCTCAAAAGCAAACACAATGGCAAGCAGCTCTTGCTCCGTCACTGTGTAATTCATCCGGCGCATTCAGTGTTCTGCTTGCATAATAGATCGGATGCATAATTTTATTGTGCCTCTGCCCGAGCACAGCACCTATTGCAAAACCACTAGCATCACACATTAGTTCAAATGGCAAAGGACCGTCAGAGCAACAATAATAGGAGCGGGGTAAGACGCTCTTTCAACTCATCAAACGCCTTTCGGCATTTATCATCAAAAGCAAACTTAGCCTCTTTTTCAAGAAGCTTGCACATGGGGTTAGCAATCTTGGAAAAATCTTTGATGAAGCGCTTTGTAGAACCCAAAGATGTCCCAAGAAACTGCGGACACCTTTGACTGAGATCGGTGGTGGAAGTTTTGCAATCACATCAATTTTTGCTTGATCTACCTCAATTCCCTTTTCAGAGATTTTGTGACCAAGGACGATCCCTTCCTTCACCATAAAATGGCACTTCTCCCAATTTAGAACGAGATTGGTCTCTTCACACCTTTTCAAAGACTTGACCCAGATGGCCAAGACAATCTTCAAACGAATCCCCTACCACAGAAAAATCATCCATGAACACCTCCAAGTAGTCCTCTACCATGTCAGAGAAAATTGACATCATGCACCTCTGAAAAGTGGCTGGTGCATTACACAACCCAAACGGCATCCTGCTAAATGCAAATGTCCCATAAGGACATGTAAAAGTAGTCTTCTCTTGGTCTTCCAAAGCAATATTTATCTGATTGTAGCCCGAATAACCATCAAGGAAACAATAGTAGGAACGCCCCGCTAGCCTATCAAGCATCTGATCAATAAAAGGCATGGGGAAATGGTCCTTGCATGTGGCTGAGTTGAGCTTGCGATAATCCATGCAAACTCTCCATCCGGTCACGGTTCTCGTTGGGATCAACTCATTCTTTGCATTTGGCACCACAGTGATGCCTCCTTTTTTAGGGACACATTGGACTGGGCTCACCCATTTACTATCAGCAATCGGGTAAACCACTCCAGCATCTAACCACTTGATGATCTCCTTCTTGACTACCTCTTGCATGTTCTCGTTCAGTCGCCTCTGATGCTCTACACTTGGTTTGCTACCTTCCTCCAACTGAATTTTATGCTCACAGATCCCAGATGGAATACCCCGAATGTCTGCTATGGTCCACCCAAGAGCACGCCTGTACTCCCTCAACACCTCCAAAAGCTGTACAACCTGTTCTTCAGTCAGTAGAGCTGACACAATCACTGGCAATGTATTTTCCGGACCCAGGAACTCATACTTCAGATGTGAGGGAAGCTGCTTAAGCTCCAATTTAGGTGGCTCAATGATAGAAGGCTTTCTTGGAGGCGTCATTCTATTTTCCAGATCAAGATTCAGCTTCTTTGGTTGGTAAGAATATGATCCCAACCCAACAAGTGAATTTACTGTCTCCACATAACCTTCCATATCTTCAGCATCAAAATTTACGAGAATACCAGCTAGAGCTTCACCCAAACTTTCTTCTTCCATCTTGAATTCCATGGCTTCATCAATAACGTCAACCGAATCAATTACCGAAATGCTCTCGTAAGCACTTGGTAACTTCATCCCTTTACTGGCCTGAAACGTCACTTCTTCATCGTTGACTCGGAACTTGATTTCATTTTTTTCCGAATCCATCAGAGCTCTCCCTGTAGCAAGGAAAGGTCTCCCCAGAATAATAGGAATGTCCCTATCAACAGCACAGTCAAGAATTACAAAATCAGCGGGCAACATAAAATCACCAACCCGCACAAATACATCATCAACCACCCCAACAGGTCTCTTGATAGACCTATCAGCCATTTGTAACCTCATGTTAGTCGGCCTTGGCATCCCCAAGCCTGATTGTTTGTATATAGCAAGGGGCATCAAATTAATACTCGCCCCATTATCACACAAAGCGCGAGCAAAGTCATGGTGCCCAATAGAACAAGGAATGGTGAACGCCCCAGGATCACCCTTTTTCTGAACAAAGAGTAGTTGAGATGATGGAACTCACGGTGAGTCAAACTGACGGTTTCATGTTGAACCGTTTTCTTCTTGGTCAGCAAATCCTTCACATATTTAGCAAAATCGGGCATCTCCTTGACAGCATCCAAGAAGGGAAAATTTAGAGATAACTGCTTCAGCTGATCATGAAATTTCTCGAACTTAGCATCTTCCTTCTTCTTTACCAACCTTTGAGGAAAAGGTGGTGTAGATTTGAAAAGCTGAGTCAAAGGGCGGAGAGCCCCTTTCACAGGCTGCTTGCTCGTGTTTTCAGCTGCTTTCGCAATCTCCGGAATATCAGCAACCTTCTTGTCAGTAGCATTCTCATCAACAACAATGGGTGCTTCAGACTGCACCTCATCCTCATCATCTATCGGCTCAAGATCAATCACCTTCTCATCAGCCCCTCGGATTGTTTTACCACTCCTAGTAGTGATGGCAAACACACTGTCTACACCGCCTCCCCCATTCTTTGGATTAGGAATAGTGTCACTCGGAAGGCCTCCCTTTTTAGGAGGGTGTTGCTCTCTAGAAATATCTCTCATCTGCGACTCAAGCTTCTGAATAGCTGCTGTATGGGAACCCACTGTTTCTGTCAGCCCAGATAAAGTTCTCTCAGACTTAGACTGATTTGCCAGAATCTTCTCAAGCATTGCTTCAACCTTCGAACTACCTGGCTCTGTTGACTGCCCTTTCGGTGGTATATAAGGATTTGAACTCTTGTTCCCAAAGTTGTTACTGTTGTTGTAGCTCCCTTGGTTCGCACCACCATAGTTATTGTTGTAGTTCCCAGAATTGTTATAAGAACCTTGGCCTTGTTGAGGTCTCCATTGATTCTGACTCTGATAACCACCCTGGTAATTCTCGCCTTTTGGGTAACCCCCTTGAGAGTTATTCACATAATTAGCATCTTCAACTCTCGCATAGGGGGCCCATCATGGAATGGACCATCTTGAGCATGGTACATCCCTTTTGGTAAACCGCCTCTCCTCACAAACATTGACCTTCTTGATCTGGGATTCATCAAACTTCTTCGTCAGCAAGGAAATATTTGTTGCAAGTTCTGCCAAGGTGTGCTGAGTATCTTGATTCTCCTTCACTATATTTTGGATCATAGCACTACCGAATGGTACCACATCAGCATTGTTTGAGTGCCAAGCCTGATTATGAGTTGTCAGCTTGTTAAGTATGGTGGTCACCCGTCGATAAGATTTGTTCATGAAACAACCATCAGCTGCATTATTCGCAACTGATTGCGACACTGGATCCAACCCTCGGTAGAACTTCTCCATTAATATGTTCTCCGGAAAACCATGATTTGGGCTCTTCTGCAAATAATCCTTGAATCTCTCCCATGCTTCATATAATTGTTCCCCCGGTCGCTGCTTAAATTCGTAGATCTTGTCCCGAATTTCAGCCTTCTTGCTAGGGGGGTACCACTTTGTGAGAAATGCAGCCACCATCTCTGCCCATGTAGTGATCGAATTTCGGGGTAGCTTCTCGAACCATGTTCTTGCCTCTCCAGCCAAGGAATATTTGAATAACCTCAACCGAATAGCATCTTGTGGAACGTTATTCTGGATATGATTTGCACACACATCCACAAAATTCTGCAAATGACGTTGAGGGTCATTCTCGGTAGAATTCCGAAAGTATCCCTCAAGCTTCAACAACTGATATAGAGAGGAATCAATTTTCACTGAAGCAGCTCCAACTCGAGGTTGAACAATAGCAGATGCATAATCCTCCTCTGGAACGAGCTCAGCGAACACATTCTCATCATCCGAATCATTAGCCCGATTGTTCAACCGATTCCCCTGGTTATCAGCATGTTGATTTTGCCGATTCTGATTCATGTTCACCTGGTTTACACAGAGTAGCAAACAAGGTGTGATGGAATAAGCAAAAGACTTCAATAAAGCAAACACTATTTAGTAATTTCAAAACCGTATTCCCCAGCAATGGCGCCAAAATTTGATACGCTCAAATTACACCTATTAATGGTATAACGCGGACGTTGTCAAATATAGTAACCCAACAAGGTTGGGGTCGAATCCCACAGGGAATAGGGTGTGAAAAGGTTACTAAATTCGTAGATTGCTATGTTTAGGTCTAATGTCTTAATCCGATGATTTTGGTAAAAATTGGGTTTTTAGTAACTGACTGCTAACTATTGATTTGGTTGTGAATTTATGGTAAAAGAAGCTAAGGTTGTGTCCCCTTTAGATAGAGTGTATGATCATGGGTATTGATCTTGATATACTTCTAATGGATCATTATTTGAATGCACTTAATCTCTATATGAATCTATACTATTTTCCAATAGATAAAGATTATTTCTTTCTATGATTTTCCCAAATATAAGAAAGTAACTATGAAGAACGATTAATCATGCCAAGTAAATTCAAATTATTCCTAAGTGAATTTATTAAACAAAGTTTAAAGCTTTGAGTTCTTGTTGTTTATTCTTACCAACCCTAATTATTTTCCCAAATAAATCAAGGCTTATGGCTTTAATCAATGTTTGCAACCATTAATTATGAATGAAGAATGAAGAATAAACAAACCCTAATAATCCATTATTTGTATATCAATCACAAACCCAATCACAAAACACCCATCAATTGGGTTCACAACCCTAGTAGGGAAAATTAGCTACTCATGACAAAGAACAAGAAACAAGAAATTGAAGAATTCATAATTGCTTACTTTGGAAGAAAAGAGGAATTGAGAATACTTGAATTGATGTTTGAACCTTCAAAAACTAGAGAGTATTTAATGTTCTAAGTCAAAAGCTAGAAATATGAGAACTCCCCTAATTAAAACCCTACAATGACTATTTATAGGTTCTGAAAACGTGAAAGTTGCAGATTTGCAGTTTGGTCCCCGTCGATACGAAATACGGTCCGTAAAGTGGTTTACGGACCGTAAACTGGTTTACGCCCAGAACTACTTCCCAGTTTGATCAACTTTGTTCTTCTGAAATACGGACCGTAAATTGGTTTACGGTCCGTAAACTGCCAGGTCGTCTTTCAACTTCCAAAAACTCCGACTTTCTGCTTGATGCCCACATGGTTAAATACGCCTTGAAATACGGACCGTAAAGTGGAATACGGTCCGTAAAAGTTGTTCGTAAATCACCATGTCTCAGCCTGACATTCTGTTTTCCTTATGCTTTAATACGGCCATGGAATACGGCCCGTATTTGAGAATACGGTCCGTAAACTGAATTTACGACCAGTTCTGCACTTCCAACTGTTTTCGGTCCGAATCTGTTCTGTACCCGAAATACACTAAAAACACATTAAATAGACACCGACTTGCTTAAAAACAAGTAAAACTTCTCGTAAAAAAGGCCTCGAATATGCCATAAATGCTCACCCCCAACTTAAAGTCTTTGCTTGTCCCCAAGCAAGCCACACAAAACAATGACTCAATCTAACACCTAGATATCACAGAGTAAGATTGTCTACATTGGTTTTGACTCCCAACTACCAGCATGCACGTTCTCTCAAATGACCATCCCCACTGCCTCTTTTCAAAACAATATACACACTCAAGAATGCTATGAATAACAATGAAGCTTCAATGCATGACATTACCTTATCGAACGTATTATGCTGCACACAAACGCTACTTTAGGCGGTCACTTTATTTTGCTCAATTCTCATCCTTATGCCCTCACAAAGACCAAAGACCGTCCCAACACACATATATACCACAAGAATGGGACGAAGAAGAAAGAGGATAAAAACACTCACACTCGCAAAGACGTCATATCTACACATGCGAATACCATAGGCTTGCCCTTATTTTCCTTGTCTTCATCCAAGGCTCGCTCGGTTGTGATCTCATTAGGTCTTGTTTTGGCTTGTACTGTAGGCTTGGGGACGGGTAGGATACTTTTTGGATATTAGTGACTCACCCTCCTTGAACACTACACGTCTCTTCTCTTTAATTCACCTCTTTTCTTTCTCCCCCTTTATTTCCTTTCAAGTTTTCGACCTTGATGTGATTTTATTCCTAACCAACTTACAAATCTATTTGTGTTACCATTTTCTGATTTTTCTTCTTATTCTCTCTCTTTTTTTTTTTTTTTTTTTTTTTATGTAACTACCACATTGGGTTTCCACTAGCAAACTCCACCACCCCCAACTTATGTTTTTAACATCGACTTCACATTTAACTCACCCCCAACTTAGGCACTTTGCCTCATCTTATCTTAGCAGCATCAAGGAGGGAACGGATGCGAAATGGATACATTGTAAAAGGGTGAGGTTTCATAATTGACTCGCCAAGAAAAAGGTCAAAAGGCTCAAAAAGGAAGACTAGGGATATTTCGAAATTTTTGGTTAAAGGCCGATCTAGGCATAGTGACTATTTACACAAAGAAAGCCTAAGATCATTTCACAACCGTACTAACTCTCGGAATTCAAACCGGACCAACCGTGCAAGTTCTAGATTCTACATGCATAAATAGATTCAAACTAACAACTCACACACTCATTGGCATAAGGACGATGATTTTTACAATTGTGACCCCTAAGTAATCATTTATTGCACACACGATATCCCAATAATCATAATGTCATACAATGAATCAATCATGTCATCCAATAACTGTTCTATGTATGCATTTTTCAAAAATTCGAGGGGTCCAAAATTTCCACAAACCAACCATGATCACATGCTTTTAGTTAAAGAGCAACACCAACTAAGTCAAACCTACTCTATTCAACCTAAGCAACAACTTAACATGCCAGTTTCAACAGAAAGCGACACCCCTCAGGAAAAGAACTCTGGCAAAGAAAAGCCGAGGGGATTCCTAAACATATATCTACACTACATTAATGCCAACCACCCGTTGTGTTGATCGCAAACCCTAGGCAAATTGGGGAGTTGAAGAAGAAAGGTGAGATTTCATTATGTTTTATGTGTTATAAAGGTTGTATGCATGTTGTAGTATGTTAAAATGGATGAAAATCATGAAATATAGTAAGTTGGAATTGAGGCCATGTGTATGAGGCTTAGCCGTGTGAAGTGTGTGTGTGTTGTGTTGTATTGAAGTGATGAATTGAAGTCTAGTTAGCATGTTGTGATCATTGTAAGGTGAAGAAATGAATGAGAATCATCTATACATGTATATATGTAGGGTTGGCCGAATGTAGGTTATTGATGCGACAAGAAATGGATTATTTTTGGTTAGTATTTTGAATGTTGTCGTTATGAATTCTATGTCGACGAGAATAGTTTAATGACTCAAATTGATATCGTAAGTGTTGTGGGCTGATTTGAAGGTTATTGTGCATTTGGTGTAATTTGTATATTTATGAGAATGATATCGTTATAGTGTGGATTGTTGATGCAAACCATGATTCGGAAGTTAGAAATAGGTTATAGTTGTGTTCTCGGGTTTGGGACTGTTTTCGGGTAAATTGGAGCCTTTGTTGGATTGTTGGAAATATTGTGTAAATTGTTTAAGATGTCCTTGAATGTTGTTGATATGGATTCGGATGAGTATTTGAATGTATAAGCGTTAATGTTGGCTTGAAGGTAAGCCGTTAAATTGAATTCATGAAAGTTTTTGAATGATGGAAAAAAGAGTTATTAATGCTATATTGCCTTTCGGATTGGTTATTGATGTTGCTAGGTTGGTTGTTGATGTTGTTGTTGTTGATTTGACCGAGTTAAATTCTCGGGGTTGGTCTATTTACAGGGGAAATGCTGCCCAAATTTCCGTAGAATTATGTGTTAATTTGGAAGTGAACTCTTAAATACTTATAGTTGATGTTGGCATTTATTGATGTTATGTAGACTTTGGGCACCCGAGACATAGGTTTGATTTGGACTAGCTTGAGTTTGAGCTAGCGTTGACAGCATTCGAGGTATGTAAAGCTTACCCTTCCCTCTTTTGGCATGTCTTAGATACGGCTAAGTTATGATATGTTATGAGCTTCGGGGGTAATTCTATTCTTAAAAAATCCGAGCACGTTTACGAGTAGTATTTGCTTTTTTGATGTTGGCATCATTATATGGTCAAGCTATGGTTATGTATCTTTGTATGATTGGTTTTCAAAAGTTGTATAAAAGTTTTTGTTTTCAAAAGAGTTTTGTTCTTAAACGATTAAAACTACGAACGACCGTAACTTTCAAGAAAAAGGCTCGGATCGCTTGGATATCTTCGCAAATGGTTCTATGATGTATTATAACTATGATTTTCATGGGCGGGCCCGACTTGAGTCGACACCCCTCCGTGGGCCCCGCGACTTTGCTTATGTACTTTGACGATTTTTGAAAGGGTATGATATGACTATTATTCCGATTTCAAGTACGATCAGGTTACTTATCTTTCGAGTTTGTAATAATGGTTCGATAACACGTGATGACTATGACTTTCGTAGGCG
>NW_026718928.1:0-12285 GCF_029784015.1 Lycium ferocissimum | reverse complement strand
GTGGGAAAAAATACTTGTCCTTTTTTTCTTGTGTTGACGCCGTTTCGTCCATCCTTATTCCTTGTTGACTCTCGGTGTAAATTTGTTACAAATATGGCCGAACATCACTTCATGTCAGATGATTTACATAACTTCGTAACGTATATCCTCGTATTATCGTACGCTAATGGTCCATGAACTATTTTCTAGTATCCGGTGGCCCCTCTTATTTTATCCACGGGCGCCGGCGTTCTTTCTTTCTTTCAAAAAATTCCCAGACTATCAATTATTGCGATTCCTTTTTTAAGTCTAACATAATATGCTCTCCCCCCCCTTTTTTAAGGGGTTCCTTATACGTCACAATTCGAGTGTTCTCGTCTTCGACCATACCTCATTCCTCGTCTTTCCTCCACTCTACGCATAACATATCGCGAAACTCGTCACTTCCCACAAGTTTTCTCTCCGTATGTCTATATCCTCATTTGTCCACATCTTCGCTTCTCTTTCTTTTCAAATATCCTTGTATTAAAGCTTCTCCATTCTTAACTTATAGCAAGAATAACATCGACTATTTTACAACACTTGCACCATTTACTTTTGCTATCCGCCTCGGACTTCGATACTCTTTACGTCGATTAATGTCTTCCATCTTTAGCGCTGGGCCGCCGTGGCACACATGCCCACCGAAACATTCACATGTGGGATACCACACCTTCAGCATATGCATATATAGTTACTTTCAACTAGTCGCAAAATACCTCCGGACGCTGGTCTAAGCCTATCTAAATCTGGGCCGGCGTATGCTTCGTTCTTTCTTCTAGTCTAGCCCGTTATGTGCCGGGTGGCCTTCCATGGTCTCCAACCATCCCGTATACTCAAGTTCACTCGTACTATCCTAACTTTCCATTCTCATCTCTTATATCGGAATATATATATATAATTCTTCAAAGATCACTTCCTGCGAGGTCACCCATCCCCGAAATTGCTCCCCTCACCCGAGCACGCTTAACCTCGAAACTTTGGTGGAATTTAGTGTCACGGCCCTTTCCGTAGGCCGCGACACGTGCCTAGTTGGGCACTCTATCTTTATTAACACTAAATTAGCAAAATATTAAAAATAAACGAAATAATAATCTAACAAGGACAAGTGGGCATGCGTACGTGCGTTCTATAAGCCACAAAACATAGATAAACTCTAAACGTACGCAAATCTCACGAAACATGCCTCCTATAGAACCCCACCACATGTCTACGAGACCTCTGCACAGAATAAAACATAATCATATGACGGGACGGGCCCGCGTACCTAATCAATACGTACATACGAAATAAAAAAGTCTATACCAAATCATGGGCTCCGGACAAGGAGCACTTCAAACAACTGAGCAGATAACCTGAGGCGAACGGATCGACCAAATCAAACGTCACCGTACTGCTTGTGCACAAGACGAAACCCCGAAGAAGAGCGGGTCGTACGTAAAAAATGTCTTGAATATGTCGTGCGAGAATGTAATAAATAAAACGAAAAATCGGAAATAGCGAGTAATGCCGGAAAACGAACGAGATGCAGAGAATCAAAATGCGTATCGAAAATCATAAGTAGTAAATACTGACACTTATGGCAGAAAGCAAAAGCTGCCCTATGGGACTCGGTGAGCAATTATAGCGCCCAGTCTCAGCCGCCAAACACATCATACTTCGAGCGGGGAATATCTCCGAAACAAATCATAACATACCAAATGGCATACCGAACATAATCCTTGATATCGACGCATAAGCGACATGGCACATCACACACCGTAACCCATGCACGTATATACGCCCCTCACACCGAGCGGCGCGAACGATGCGGAAAATATGCTTGAGAACATATCCCGGCCCCGGAGCTGGTGGGGGAAACATTGAGCATCCACCGAGTGGAGTAGTGAGAAACTAATGCAATAAAAATAACATTTATATTTCTAGAGACTCGATGAGGCATATCAGATGACAAATCAATTCAATGAAATCGGACGGAGTCATAGTGCTTACCTTTCGGACATCACGGCGGATTATGTCGGAACAGAACGTTCGGATTCGTGGTACGTATCGTAACACATCTCGAGAACTTAACGGAATATTCAAAATAGTCTTTAAGTAATAAATAGAGGAGTAGTTAAAACGTTTTCTTTTTAAAGCCGTCGAAGACAAGTCATAGACACAAAAGGGTAAAATCGAAACAGTGGGCCACCTCGGTCAATTGAGGTGGCGGACGCGAATTACATATGTTCAACTTCATAATATCATTTACGGGGGTTTTAAGGTATTCGGGTTTTATTTACCAAGGTTGGGGAAATTTAGGTCACTTTCTAGTCATTTCTAAACTAACTAATTCAATTCTACTGCAAGAAAAGGGCAAATTTTTGAATGCGGATTCCGAAGAGTGGAGTTGTCCCCGAGGTCCGATTTCAAACCTAGTACATCTAGGGCGTGAAAAAGAAGGAGTAGGGGTAGCTTTACATACCTTTCGCATTAAACTCGTCGAAACTCCGGTCTCGTTTCGTCAAAAATCTGCAAATGGTCATCTTTACCGCCATTATTCATGCAAGCTGACATTTCAATCTTTGGTTTCTATCTGGCTACCGAAATTTCGGCAGCACTTCCCCTATACATATAGCATCCCCGAGATTCAACTCGGCTCAAAATGATCAACAACAATCCAACAACAACACCAAGAACATCAATAACCACAACACAACACAATATAACATAACTAGCCAACCTTTCGACATAATGCAATAATTTCCATTCCGACTTCACATGTTCAACCCAACACCATCATACTTACATTCATTATTAACCAAAATCATTACCATGCCATTCAGAAGCATTTCATAGCATTTCTACAATATATACACAAGCTATACAAACTATACAACTTTCCACCAAAGTCATAATTTATCCAAATCTTCTAATCCCTAACATACATATTCATAACATATTTCCATCTTCCAAGTTCATCAATAATCATCATGATTTACACTCTAATATCTCAACTTCCATAATGTCATAAAATCATACAAATACGACCTAAATTCCCACATTCCGTTTTCATACCAACTCAACCCATAATTGCTTCATTTACATTATAATGATCACCACAACACAATCAACATATTAAACAAAATTATTTTCAATTTCATTCCTCCATAAGATACCACCGGCTAACACTTACCTTTTCCAAATTCAACCGAATTCATTCAACTTTCATTTCTATCATAAATGTCGCCATAATCATAACTAGAATACAACTCATAATTCACTCACCATGAATACACAACATATATATATATATATACCACACGGCCACATGCATTTCATGCACACCTACTTTGCAACCTTCCATATTTTCATATATTCTCCTCATTTACATGTACTACAACACAAATAAACCTTCATAACATAAATAGACAGGATGAATTCTGTTATACCCCGTACTTTGTACGTTGGAATATTCTAAGTTGGTTGCGACGAGTTATGGATAAGACTTTTAATTTTCAGTTTTGTTGATTTTGTCTTAATGCATAAGTCGCATATTCATCTTTTGTGGGTATGAAGTGTTAAGGGTAAGATTGGAATAAGGAAAAATTATAGAATGAAAGTTGGAAGAATTTGGGACTAGAAATGAATTATGGAAAATATTGGCCAAAATTCATGAAATTTCCTAGCCATGTGGCCGGCCATGTGGGGAGTGGGCCATGGCCACATGGTTGGCTATTATATGAAAAGAGAAAGATGATCAAGTCATCTTCATCATTCACTTCATCTCCTAGAAAGTTCAAGAGAATGAGAGAAAAAGAAGAAGGAGAGAGACGGCAAGATAGGGGCCGAACCAGCCCCATAAAATTTTGCCATGAAAAATCATTTTCTTCTTGCTTTCATGCTAATTGGAAGGTCCTCTACAACGTGGGATGGTTATTGGAGTCGTTGAACCGTTCATTTTGTCGTTTAAACTCTAGCCGAGTGGTTGAGCTAAAGTAAAAAGGTGAGGTTTGATTCTCTTTATGTGTTTTATGGATGGCTTGTACATGTTGTGGTATGTGGACATGAAAGAAATTTATGAAATTATGCATGTAAGAGTGTTGGCCGTGTGTATGTAGTAGTGTGTGTAGGAATGAAGAATGAATTGTATTTAGCATGTTTGAATGTGTTGTAGTATGAAGAAATGGATGAAAAATCATGGAATTGATGTATGTTGGTGTTGGCCGAATAGGGAATGTTTTTGGTAGTTTATAGCAATTGATTTTACTTGGTATTTTGGTCGTTGTTGTCATGGATTATGTGATGAGAATGAATGTATTGAATGATTCAAGTTGAGTATGTAATTGTTGTGTGGTGGCCGTGCATGTGTAGTGTGGAAAGAGAGTGAAGAACAAGTTTTATTTAGTGTGTTTTGGTTGTCGTCGTCATGAATGCAATGATGTAAATGAGAGTTTAATGTGCTAAGTTGGTGTTGTAATTGTTGGTGGACTGATTTAGAACCTTAAGAAATTTTAATATAGTTTCATGAATTTGTGGAAGATAATGTTGTCAATGTGTGAATTGTTAGTATGGTTTATGAGTTTGGAAGAAAAGAAATGCGTTGTTGATATTTCCTTGGACTTGGAAGGTTTCGGGTTGCCTTATGTTTTGGGTTGGTTGTTTTGAACAATTTTGTGGATTGTGGGAAATGTTATTGATTTGTGTATGAAAGGTTTGAATTGTTATTCGAATATGCGATCGTTGATATTAGTTTGGAAATATGTAGTTAAGTTGAATATAATTGGAATGTTGTCGAAGTATGTGGAAATGACTTGTTAGTGTTAGAATGCGTTTGGAATTACTTATTGATGTTGTTGGAATGGTTGTTGGTATTGTTGTTGAAGATTTGGCTGAGTTAAATTCTGGGGCGTCCAAGTTATGGGGGAAGTGCTGCTAAAATTACGTAGAAAAAGTAGTGGTTTGGAATTGAATTCTTCGACGCTTATGGCTAATGTTCGATGCCTATTGATGTTGTCGTAGATTTTGGAGAAGACGAGACTTACGTTTGGATTAGCTTAGGAAGCAAGCCGGATATGTGAAGCTTACCCTTCTTTTCTTTTTTGGCATGTCTTAGACGAAACTAAGGTATGACATGATTTGTGCCTCGGTAATTCCATTCGTAAATTTCGAGTATGTTTGTGATTCGTGTTTCTTTGATGTTGTTGGCATCCTTAGTATGGCCAGGTTATGGTCCGTATGTCTTGGATATGATTGAGTTTGAAATGCTGCGTAGGCGATTCTTATATGTTTCTTGATATTCGTATCCTTAATGCGGTCGAGTTATGATCCTCACGTCTTTTGTATGCTTAAATTTCCAAGGTTGCAAAAGAGTTATATTTTCAAAAGAGTTTTGTTTCAAAAGAGTTTTGTTTTTTTAAAAAAAAGATATATGCCTAAACGACTCCGAAACTACGAACGTCCGTAACTTTTGCATACGACCTCGAAACGCCCAAAACATAATATGTAAGTTCATAAGACATCACTCTCCCCTACCCCTCGTAGTCGGGCCGGACGGGGGTCGCACCGTCCGTGGGACCCGGGCCTTTCTATGCTACCTTTATGGATTTTTCGGAAAATTTAATATTTTCTTCACTATGATTATTTATTTTTTCGAGTTGGAAATAAGGATTTTATGCCCATGATTTTGATACGTAAATAACGGTTTCGAAGTTCGGTTTGATATGCCCGAGCGAGATTCGGGAGAAAACTTGATTTGACTATGGTTTTGGATTTTCAAAAAAAAAAGGGTTCGTTTTGATCATTCGGTTGAGTCGTGATGATGTCGATATGCGTGTGGTTACTTACGATCTCGCTTCGTGCGTTCGTGTTACCTCTTTCACCGGATCCCGGCCGGTATGTGATCGTGCGCACTATAATATACTCCTCGGTGTTATGCGTATTTACGTTCCCGAGACCTCGCCATAGGGCCGGTTCCGTTTATGGAGTTATGCTTTGTGATATGGCTTATGATGTGTTGTGACGATGTGTTGTGTTCGGGGATACGAGATTTGAAACTTTCGGGTGTTATCTTGTGTTGTGGCGCGGATAGGGTAGCGACCACGTTCGTCCACGGTCCCATGGACCGTATTTGATATGTGATGATGTATGATGATATGATGAGTTTGATCACCGATGATGAGGCAAATCCCACATCGGTTAATGTCATTCCATGTGACAGATTATGATGCGTTCGGTATGAGTACGTATGATTTGTGTGTCAGATGTAAGTACTTGGGTAGTTGGGTTATTACGTCTTTACTTTCTATACTCCCTACTTTGGTTATGACCTCGTTTGATGTATGCTATGCTTTACATGCTCGCACATATTTCGTCTTCGACCCCCTTTCTTCGGGGGGTGCGTTTCATGCCACGCAGTACCCACGTATGAGTAGATGATGTTAGCGAAGATGCTCCAAATGGATTGGCGAGCTCCATTTCCTCCGAGTGCTTTGCCGAGTCGAGTGCTTTTGTATGGTGTTCGGTTATGATAGAGACTTTGCGTGACAAGTGTCGATTGTATGATATGTCGGGTCCGTTTTGTAAGCGGCCACGTAAGCCGGTGTGTTTGTATGCATTATGCTACCGATGTGTTTGGCAAGCGGCTATATAAGCCGAAGCATTGTTATGCCTTACATTACAATTTTCATACGATTGCAGATTTTATTTGGTTTGAAAAAAAAAAAAACGAAAGGCATGTTTGTTTTAAAAGAAAAATTTTCATTACGTGTGTATGTTATGTTTTGTGGGCCTAGTATGGTTATGAGTGTTACGTTAGTCAGCGGGTTCGCTCGGCCCTAGGTAAGGGTCGGGTGCCCATCATACCCTATCGGAAATTAGGGTGTGACAAATTCTTACCTTTTTCTCCAAGTTTCTTCAATTCACCAAAGTGTTGAATCGACAAAACCAATGGGTTATCTTCCGAAATAATTGCACCACGTTGTAGAGGGACCTTGAATTGGTATAAATACCACAAGAGAACAATTTTGGAAGCAAGATTGAAGGCCTTAGAATTTTCTTTTCTCTCTTTTCTTCATTCGGCCGAGAGGCCTCTCTCTCTTTTCTCTTGATTTTTCTTTTTGTTTCTTGAATATTCCATGGTATACCATGTATATATATCACCCCCCTAGCTTGGTCACATGTTAGGCACATGGAACATTTACTAATTTTTGGTGGGTTGGGCCTTAAATTGGCCGTCCACCCCTTGCACTTTGGGCCTCAATTTCTTTCATTATTTTGAGCCCAATTTCCCATGGATCATATTTTGCAATTTCCGAAATAAATTTTCAAAATTCCAATTTTGCCCTTAGGCCTTCTCCAGTGTTTCCACATTCAAACTTCCATAGCCGACACACACATTTTAAGGAAAATCCAAACATGATCTTTTTCCGCACAAACCAAGGTTATATCCAAATTTCCGAATACGCAAAAATGCCGGATATAACATTTAGGGCCTTAATGCTTCCATAATCGCGTCCACTTCCTCATATGACCTTTATTACATAATGTGGGGCTATCCGAAGTCTTACAGATTCCGAAATATTTTCGTAACACGTCCTTTCTTGTACAATTACTATTTTACCCTTTCTGGTCTTCTATATCACCTTTACAAATCCTTATTATTCCTACTATCCAGAATCTGTACATAGCAAATATCAACAATATCTTGCCGAACATACGGCTATATATCATATTCCAACCATCCAAAGCTTTACCGCCGGCAATGTAAATAAATACATCCAAACTTACCCTTGTGACCTCTCCATATCGTCACCTTCCTTCTTCCGCCGTATGTGAGGCTCACAGAAGGAGTTTCATTTTTCCTATGACTTGGCTCTATCGCACGATTTGAGACAGAAAGAAGGTCAACAATCCCTAGATGCCCCGTAGCATCCTGTTTATAAATGTGCGCGCTTCACACCATAAATGTGGACTCTGCGTACATGACTTTGCGTATAACCCCTAGGACGGACACCTCGCTCGATACCACTTTGTCACACCCTAACCTTATTAGGGTGTGATGGGAACCCGACCCTTACTTAGGGTTGAGCGAACCCTCAGACTCTTGCTGCACACAAAGTCACGTCAAACCTTTTTAAATCAAATAGGACAAAATACATAGTGAATTTTTTTTTCTTCGAAATTATTCTTTCTCGTAGCCTTCAACTTGAACAAATCTATAATCATACAAAATTCAATACATAACACAGACCGACATATCGGCTGACGGAGCCGCTTACGGTAACAACTAATACCCACGACGCTCGTCTGCAAAGTCTCTAACATCCATCCAGAGAGCATATCATGCAACACGACTCGGCTAGCGACACTCAGAGCAAATGGAGCTGCCAACTCGGGAACGTCTTCTGTAATGGCTGCTAATCATCTGGGAGTACCTGCGCGGCATGAAAACGCACCGAAGAACGAAGTGGGTACGGAATATGTACTTTGAGTATGTAAGCCGTAAATACCGTAATGAATCATAAACCAATCCGGATGTACGGAATGCGGCCTAACAAATCATAATCGGAATAAGATGTACGGTATATATCGAGCGAGCCTTATCATGATCGTGGGTCGAAGTACGTATAATACGTACCTTATCCTAATATCAAAACGCTTACTTTCGAATCATAAATAAATGCAAATCAAAAGCATGCATAGGGTAAATATGGTCACCATAACACAACACATCATAACATACACACGGCACCCGGCGACATATACCACGTCGGGAAACCGAACATATCACAACACATACACGGTACCCGGGGACAGATACCACGCCGGGAAACCAAACATATCATAACATAGACGCGGTACCCCGGAACCGTATATACCACGAGAACCCGGAACCGACCACATCATAATCCATATACCCGGTAATCGGGGGACGGACATATACCACGATGCCCGTAACCGTTCACGGTAACCGGAGACGGACATATACCGCGATCTTTCGGAATCGGCCACGCGATACTCGAGACGGACATATACCACGGTCCTGGAGACCGGCATATCATATTCCATATACCGGTAGCGGGGACGGACATATACCACAAAGCACCCGTAACCGAACACATCATACTATCGTACATTCATAATGTATTATTTAAACAGAATGCTTATATCAAAATTTTTATGCCAAAGATACTTGTATCAAAATACTTATGACGGAATACTTATATCAAAATACTGATATCATGATACTTATAGTAAAAGTACTTTGGCCAAATATTTACATTAGATTACTCATAACAGATTTCTTATTTTGAACCGCATATCACATCAGAACATTCACATCAGAACGCTCATATCAGAATACCTATCTCAAAATATTCATATCGAATTACTTGTATCAAAATACGTATGTCAAATATCCATATCGAATGCTTGTATCAAATGTTCGTATCGGGCTACTCGTATCGGAGTATTTATGTCGAATATTTGTCTTAACCATTCATATCGAGAGGGGCCTACGAATCATATCAAACTCGAAACTAAGGAGCGGAATTACTCCAAGGTACATTTCATAGCTTAGTCCGAGCGGTAAGTCATTTAGAAGAGGAATAGGACGACGCATTGTAGTACATACCTTTTGGATGTTCTGTGCATTATGTCGAAGCGAAATTTTTGAGACCGTTGGGATATGTCTAAATACGTCATAGAACTCAATGGGATAATTAAACAACTATCGTTTAGTAGGCGGGAAGATGACCAAAAGTTTCCTTTACTTATTGCTCAAAACAAATTAATAACATAATAGGAGCGGTTTCGAAAATAGCGGGCCCACCTCGGGTCAAGTCGAGGTGGCGTACATAAATTACAAACATTAAACTCTATGGAGTCATCAATAAAAGTTTGAACGATTCGGTTACGTTTGTGAAAGTTCTAGATGTTCGAACACTTTGCCAACAAAACATAAGGATTCTAGTTCAATTATGTTGAATGAATAGTACCCAAAATCGAACTCGAGTTTCTACGAACAGAATCTTTCCCGAGGCTCAGACTCCAACCTAAAATAACTAAGACATGCCAGGAGAAGGAAAGGGAGGACTTTACATACCTTAGTTGCGCCTTATGCTCGTCCAAATTCACTTCCCGTTTCGCCCAAAATCTACAAATGGTCATATTTACCAAACATTCATTAGAATCTTTAAGAATTCAAATCTTGAATTAACATTTGTCTGCAAAAATTTCGGCAGCATTTCCCCTATAAATGCGCCATCCCCGAGAATTCAACTCGGCCAAAGTACAACAACAAACCCGAGAATGGAACTCGGCCACATTATCAATGACAACACTAACAACTTTTGCCAACGACATCAACAATCAAGTCGAGAATATTCCAAACAACTTCTACCTCAACTTCACACTTTCAAACTAATGTCAACATTTTCATATTCCTTTACCTATTCAAGACCATTCAACTACAATTCGGAAGTATTTCATATCGTTCTTACAAAATATACAAAATATACAAATTTTTCCACCAAAACCATAATTCATCCGAAACTTCTAATCTTCAACATACATATTCATAGCACATTTCCATCTCCCCATTTCATCAACCATGATCATAATTTGCACCTTGAAAACTTCATTTCCATAATATCATAAAATCATCCTAAAATGACAAAAATTTTCTACATTCCATTCCAATGCCAACTTAAACCATTTTACTTTCATTCACATTATAAGGGTCACAACAACACAACTAACACATTACACACAATTAATTCATTCCCCTTCTACTTCCATGCACCACACGGCCATACCCTATATTTCCAACTTCAACCAAATTCGCTCAACTTCCACTTCCAATACAAATTCCACAATAACCACAACTAAAATACAACATAAAATTAACTCATCTTTGTCTACACAACAACACATGCACACGGCCACATATATGCACACACATCCACCATGCAAACTTCCATATTTTCATGAATTCTACTCCTTTCTACATTCCATAGCATAAACAAACCTTCATAACATAAAAAGGGAGATGAATTCTTACCTTTCCCTTCAACTTCCCCCACTTACTTGAATTCTTGAAAGTGCCACAAAGAGTAATTTTCTTGTTCCAACAATTGTGCCATGTTAAAGAGGGCCTTTAATTTAGTAGGAAGGCATGAAGAAACAAATTTTTGAGATCAAAGTTAAAGACTTCAAATTTTTCTCTTCTCTTTTTTTTTTCTCTTGGCCGTGACCTTCTCCTTGCTCTCTACTCTTCCTTTTTTTTTTTTTTTTTGCTTTCTTGAAAAATCTAGAATGATCAAATGGTCCCTTGTCTTACTTATTCATGAATTAAATTGCCACATGGGCTTGGGCCATTTACACCATGGCCGGCCACACCACAAGGCATTGGGCCTCATTTTTCTCTTTTTTTCTTGAGCCCAATTAGTTGGCTAACTTTTGTAATTCATGAAATAAAGTTTTCAAAATTTCAATTTTTGCCCTTGGCCTTCTTCCATATTTTCGCATCAATATTTTTCATGAACAACATACATATTGAATAACATCAAAATATTGCCCCATCTCTAACTAATCACAATTATTTCAAAAAATTTCGAATGTGCAAAACACGGGATATAACAACATGTATGTATAATGCAGCAAAAATTATGCATAAGGCTCAGGAACGTGGTCACCACTCCGACGCTGGTGCCACAACACAGCATACTCCAGAAGGTTTCAAATCTCCGTACACCCGGAACACAAGATATCATATCATCGAACATATCATAAGCCATATCACGAAAGATAACTCCATAAACGGAACTCGGCCCTATGGCGAGGTCTCGGAACCGTAACACATCATACGCGAATATATCATAGTGCGCACGATCACAAACCGGCTCGGGAACCGAACGATATCATAGTAATAGGCACGAGCGAGTAGTGCGGAAACCATATGCATATACACAATTAAATTCAAGACTCGACAAATAAATACACATATATATATATATATGCATATATATATTGAGATCAGAAAGTCCAAAATAAGTATCGAGTCTGTCAAAATTAGTATATAAAAAAAATATGAGCCTTTAAATTTACAAAAACTTTCGAAAAATACCTCATAAGCCATTTTACGAAAATTTAGTATCATTCACACTAAGGAGCTTTCAAATAACTTATGGAGCAACTCAAACAGAGCCTCAAATTCATAGGCAAAAGTCCCCTTTTTATATCATACAAAAATAGACCAAAGTAAGACAAACGAAGGAAGTCTCTGGG
>NW_026718927.1:0-30603 GCF_029784015.1 Lycium ferocissimum | reverse complement strand
TCAAAGATAGGTTCCTTTTCAAATGAATTACAAGCACCTTTAAATAAGGTTCTTAAAATATACTAGTCAAAAGAAATAAATGGAAGTGTAGTCTTCTGGTGCATAGAAGACTACAAAATGCATACTCCTAGGAGCCTGAAAGCCACTACACATTATGAAAGTCAAAATAGCCTTTAATAAGCCTAGAAAACACAAAAAGGGAAGCTTCCTTCGTTCACGTTAGACCGGCCCCTCGTATTTCACACTAGAGCTTCTAGAAGTCCTAATTTGGGCTGCTAGACTTGTTCTTTTTGTGGGGCAGATCTTGGGCTTCAATCCACATCCTCTCTTTTTGTAATCCATATAGCCATGATAATGATCCAACTGTGCCAAAATGATGTGGTTGAGGTTGATGCTGTGGTCTAGGTTGATATTAATGTTGTAATTTCGAGGACGAAATTCTTTTCAAGAGGGGGAGAATGATGTAATACATATAGCCATGATGATGATCCAACTGTGCCAAAATGATGTGGTTGAGGTTGATGCTGTGGTCGAGGTTGATATTAATGTTGTAATTTCGAGGATGAAATTCTTCCAAGAAAGGGTGGATGATGCAATCCAAATTACCATGGTGACGACTCAAGTGTTCAAGCCGAGGAGACCAAAATTGAAGCTCGAGAGAGGATGTGGAATGAAGCCCAAGATCTGCCCCACAAAAAGAACAAGTCTAGCAGCCCAAATTAGGACTTCTAGAAGCTCTAGTGTGAACATGAGGGGCTGGTCTAATGTGAACGAAGGAAGCTTCCCTTTTTGTGTTTTCTAGGCTTATTAAAGGCTATTTTGACTTTCATAATGTGTAGTGGCTTTCTAGGCTCCTAGGAGTATGCATTTTGTAGTCTTCTATGCACCTAGAAGACTACACTTCCATTTATTTCTTTTGACTAGTATATTTTAAGAACCTTATTTAAAGGTGCTTGTAATTCATTTGAAAAGGAACCTATCTTTGAATATTGAATATTATTGAAACCCTTTAGTCTTGAATGACTAGTGTTAATTTGGTGGAGTCCAAATTGAACAACCCCCGTTTGATCTAACAGTTTGCAAGAGATGGCTATTCTCTTGAGGATTGTTCGAATAGGAGGTGCCTTTTGATCCTTTTGGGAGGTAACTAGGACTAGTTCTCTAGTTATTGTCCAATTGTTATTCAAATTGTGTCTTCTTTCTATCTTTGATATTTTTCTTGCATCAATATATGATATGGAGGAGGTTGTATAAATAAAGGAGATGCTGCCCAATTTTCTCTAGCCTTAGTCAAGTATGCTAAGCTATCGATTTTCTAATGTTAGTGTAACTCTAATGAAGGTAGAAACAGGAGCATTGAAGGAGAACGTTCAAGCGATAGAATAGTTGAACGAAAAGGTATGTAAGGCTAACCCTTCTTTCAATAAGGCATGGTTCTTTGGCCATATATCTATTCTTTCATGAGCTTATGATGTCCTCCAAATGATCCTATCTCTAAAGCTACTAAAGCTCACGATTCTCGTTGTGTTATGATTCTATAAAATTCCTTATATGATGACTGATCCTCTAAGGATAGATGTAATAAAACGATGATAGTAATGATGTCAAAGATGCTTATGAGCTTTTATGTATATGTGTTTATGTATGACTATTATGTAACCCCGAGCTTATATGTCGGGTATGATATGTATTGCGCGCGCACCACTGCAGTTGGGTACGGATAACCCTGAGCCTTGGTAGGGCCACGTATGTATAATCACCGAGCCTTGCCATGGCCGGGTATGGGAAACACCGATCCTTCATGATCGGGTATGCTATGAATATGAATATGTAAATGAATATGAATATGAATATGTAAATGAATATGAATATGAATATAAATATGGATATGGAATGTAAATGAATACGGATATGGATGTATGTACACAATCACGCATTAGAAATGGAAGGTCCCTATGAAAAGCAAGTAAGTGTTTATGACGATGGTTCTACTACCTCCCATCTTATGATATTTCTTATGTTGTTTATTATGCTTCTATAATGATGTTGATCATGCTTTACATACTCAGTACATTCTTCGTACTGACGTCCTTTTATTTGTGGACGCTGCGTCATGCCCGCAGGTGGACAGGGAGACAGGCTTGATCTATAGCTTTATTACTCAGGGACTACGTAGCGGAGCTCAATTTCATTCGGAGCTACAGCTTTTGGTATCTATTCTTTTGTGTACATACTTATGGGCATGGCTGTCACGACCCGATTATGGGCCATGACGGGTACTCGGGGCTAACCACCGAGCACCGCTCATACCATTACCCATCATACACATCAAGCATTCATTCATTAATCTTATATTCAAACCACAGGAAAACCATTTTCTTTCACTTGGAACATATTTACTTTATATACCTAAGCCTTTCGGCTATCAAAATCAAAATAATGTATATACGTACGATGAGAAACTGTGAGACCATACCACCCATACATACGCATCTACGAGCCTCTACTAGAGTACTAGACATATGGACGGGACAGGACCCCGTCATGCCCAAAACATATATGTACACAAAATAGTGAATCCATGGCACCTCCGGAATAATAGAGTGCTCTCAAAAGTCTGCTAATCGGCTTCTATGAATCTGGGTCGCCTCCCTGTCTACCTGTGGGCATGAACACAGCGTCCAAAGAAAAGAACGTCAGTACGAGCATTGTACTGAGTATGTAAGGCGTGAATAAAATAAACATAAATAGAGAAATCATAAGACGTGAGATGAGGATATAACCTGCTTCACCTTTAAGAGTAAGTGCATTTTCATCATATCACATATACCATGGAATCACATATATCAGGAAATCACATATATCATGGAATCATATATATCATTATCTCACGTTTATCACATCACATATGTCCTCATCGTTAACCCGCGTCCGGGAAACCATCATACGTCGTCCACTAGTGGTGGTCATGTCCGGCTCTTTAGGCACGGTGTACTCATACGCAGCCCACTAGTGATGATCATGTCCGGCCATTCAGGCACGGTGGAACCATACGCAGCCCGCCCTAGCGGTGACATGTTCGGCCATCTAGGCGCGGTGGAATCATATCATCACATATATCCCATAACTTATCATGAACTTTTCATATAGCACGCATTAGAATTTAAAGACAATCTAAGAAAATCGTATCATATTCGTAGCATGAACTTTATAAAAAAAAAAAATATCGTATGATAGGGTTATAATCTCTAAACTTAGGCTCATCATTACCATTATCGTATTTATGGCATGTCTCTCACTTTTATCTCATATGAAATCCTCTATGAATATAGACTCGTAATTTTTTCGGAACATTCGTCATAGGACATGCATTAGAGCTTATAGACAATCTATAACAATATCGAGGTGACATAAGGTTGAGAACCCCCGATTACATTATGAAGTGATCATATTCATCATATCTCACCTTGAAGGAACTAACATTTTAAGGTGAGTGTAACACAACGAGCAACCTCGAGGGATTGTAAATAGGGTCATTAGATTGTAGAAACATCATATCGTATTCATAGCACGAACTTTATGGAATTAGCATATCATGAACTTTAGAACTTTTAGGCTCAACTCATAGTCATCATCATCATACTCACATCGTATCTATTTTCTTTATCTTATGAAAAGCTCTTTATAACCATAGACTCATAATTTCCAATGTGTAGGAAAGTCATGGAAATATAGGAGAATTCATGCCATGGAGTCATGCCTTAGAAGGAAAGGACTAGCCTTACATACCTTTGTCGTTTAACTATTCTAGCACTTGAGCGTTCTCCTTTAATGCTCACGTCTTTACCTTCAAGAGAGTTCGTATCGACATTAGCTAAACAATTATAAGAACGTGCTTACTAAAGCTAGAGAAAATTGGGCAGCATTTCCTTTGTTTATACAACTTTCCCCATATTCCATATCAACTCCCAAACATCCATAACAACAATCACAATACTATAGGCAACAATTATTATTCATTTACATTATCCACATTTCACAATTTCACTTCGATTCCTCCATAATCATGATCATAGTTCACTATCGCGTTCTTTCACATATAATACTCATTCCATGTTCTAAATGTAATTCATAACCTACTTACAATCACAACATATCCATATTCATGATTCAATCCAAGCTATGGCTCAACAATGACACTATTCTCACATTCATGACCCATTTTCTATTCCACTTCTACAATCCCGGTGTTTCAACTTCTCAATACCTTAAACAACATGAAAATGCCATAAAACGTACCTTAGATAGTGTAGGAATAGGCCTTGAGTGGAAATACTTCTCTTGCACCGAAACCCTAGTTCACTTCCATTGGAATTTCTTGGCTTAAATGAACTTCATGAGTTTCATACACTTGATTTTGTTGGTTTGATGAAGTTGATCATCAATTTATCTTGGGTTCTTGTGGATGAAGGATAGAGAGATTTCTAGAGGATTCTTGAGGTGTGGAGTGAAAATGAAATGAATTAAATGAAGTTGGGGGTCCTTATATCAACTTAAAAGTTGGACCCGACTCGGACATACAGACCAACATACGGTCCGTATATTTTATACTGACCGTATGTACTGACCGTATGTTTGGTCCAGTGAGATGTCATTACGGCGAATATATGGTTGGACATACGGCTAGTATATTTTATACGGCCAGTATGTTTGGCCGTATAATGCCCAGCTATTTTTGAACTTTTTCTCGTCGACTCGTTTGATCTCCAATCCTTATGGAACCTTCTTAATACTTGTTTAACACCTCATTAACAATCGAAGGGATGTTATAGCCCTTCTCCAAGACATCATTAAGCTCTCATTAATTCGATACTCGTAAATCTTGTCCGACACATAACATACACTTTGCTTTCCTTAACAACTTTTTCCCCTTACCTCAAATGTCTTTGAAATCTCGATGAGGATCATCAAATGCTATTTCTTACTCATCAAAACATCGTATACGTCGTGCCCTTCGTTAGTCTATTCATGGTACGTTAACGGGAAATTTTTTGAGGTGTAACAATGGCGGGGTCCTGTCCCGCCCATATGATATGACATACTCTCCTTAGAGGATCGTAGACATGTGTATATGGTTAGATGTATTTGGCCTTGTTGGCTTATATTTTGGATACCATTTTGTTAGCCTCGTAGGCTTATGTACATTGTTGTGGGCATAGTTGTTGATGGTGATATAAATGTATTGTTGCCCAATGGAAATAGTATGAATGATGGATAGAAAGTATGATTTAGCTATGTGGCTCACCTAGATGTAAATGTGAATGTATGATAAGAGGTGCTCGGGTGGGTTAGCACCGGGTACCCTTCATGGCCCTCCGGTTGGGTCGTGACAAAAGTGGTATCAGAGCAGTTCTGTCCTAGGGTGTGTCTACGAGCCGTGTCCAGTAGAGTCTTGGTTATGGGTGTGTTGCGCCACGCTTATAAACAAGAGGCTGCGGGCATTTTAGGAATGAATGACCTTTTTTCTTCATAAGATCGTGCGATAGAGCTATGATATAAGAACTTCTTTGCCTTAACCGTGTGTTATGTATTTCAGAGATGCCTGTAAAGAGAAGGGCTACGGCGACCCAAAGGGCAAGACAATATGCGGGAAAGCGGGGCCGAAAGAGCACTGCCTGGTTGTAGAGGAAAGTGAGTCCCGGAATACGCCTCGATCTCGGTCCTCTCATTTAGTGCCTATTTCGAGGATGTTGAGGGAGCCTCGGCCCCTCCGGCACCTCCGGCTCCTCCGGATGCTTTGGGCCAAGATGTAAAATAGGCCATTCATTTGCTTACTCGGTTGGTTGCCGCCCGGACTCGGCGGTAAGGTACGGGCAAGGTGATAGGGGCATTGTTAGTGCAAGGGCTTAGTGATTTTATTAAGCTTGAATCCTCCGAAATTCTTTGGATCAAAGTCGAATGAGGACCCTCAGAATTTTATTGATGGAATGTTGAGGACACTTCATTTAATGCATGCTTCGAACATTAAATCGGTGGAGTTAGCATCCTATAAATTGAGGGACGTCGCGATTCATTGGTACACGGTTTGGATGGCTTCACGGGGAGCCAATGCGCCTCCCCCGGTATGGCAAGAATTTGTAGATGCCTTCCTCCGACATTACCTGCCTCCAGAGGTTCGGCGAGCTAGAGCCGATAAGTTCTTGAATTTAAGGCAAGGAAATATGAGTGCTTTAGAGTATAGTCTCCGCTTCAATTCTTTGGCTAGGTATGCTTGATACGATTCAACCTAGGGAAACTCTAGAAAAACAAAAGAACAAGAAAATCAAAATAAAGGTGGAAGAAGAGTAGAAATGGAAGAGGATAGATGGATAGATACTTGACCCAAGAGCAAGAAATCTATGGACAAGAAAGGGTATATTAAACCCTAACCCTTCCAATCGGATTTACAAACCCTAGAACCTAAGCAATTCGAATCAACAAACGACTCAAATGATTCCACAAATGAGCAACATTGAATTCGATGGAAATAAGCAATTCACTTCACAACTAGGAAGTATCACTTGGTTAACCAACCAAACAATCTATATTAATCTACAACTACCATCTACAATATCTCATAAGAGTTTCTTCATTCAACATAATCTAATGATGAAAATAACTAAGTCTAGTATTTATACTAAGAGACTTAAGAGCTAGGCTAGTTATTACAAGAATGCCATTAATGAGGCAAAGGCCTTGTTTGGCTAGTTGGATGTTGGCTTGAAATCCGAAAAGGCTCCTCTTGCACATATAGCCATCATCCAAGCCTCAAGCTTGCAATTGTGAACCTTTTGTATCCATGGCCCTTCTTTGCACGTCAAGCCACATTTGCATTTCTCGTCCTTTTGCGACTCTAGCCACTTTGAGTGTTGGCCTTCTTTCTTGTAGCTTCTTCTCTCATTCCTCTCCAAGCTATTTTCCATACTTCATAAGTCTTCTTATGGGGCTTGTGTGCCTCTCCATGGGTCTCCAATGCTCCTTTGGTCATCCTCCTAGCTTGAATGGATTGGAGTTCCATGCCTTGGTCTTCAATGTGAGCCTTCAAGTGAGGTGTGCCTAGTAGGGTCATATCATCCTCCCCTTCTTGAAAAGGATTCGTCCTCGAATCCGAACCTTGCAAAAACCAAAGGAAGATGGAAGACAACATACTCCTCAAAGATTGAGGGTTAGCACACACAATAATAACCACATAATCATGCCAAGGATGAACAAATTTGTGGTACAACCACACATCAATAGTAATCATGCATAGAGAGTGCATACATAGGATTTCAACAAGGTGAATTCCCCAAAATTCAAGAAGTAACTCACTCCCCAGAAGTGGGAACAAGTTCTACCTTCATTTTGACTAAGTGTAAGGTCATTCCAACCTAGAGCCCAACCCCTATACTAGTCTCCTCAAACAATGGTTTCACTACCAAGACATAACAAGAGGACACTACACCGGAGTCATAAACAAAGATATGCCTCGGTTATGGTCTACACATCCCTCTTGGAAAACCCATCAAAACTTAAGCAACAACATACAAAGGGTTTTATAAGCAAAGAGGTCATAAGGAAAGGTATCACACAAGGTATTGCTAGCAATTTGTACCCAAGTTTTACCCTCCTTTTCAAAGTAATTCATTTTAGCAATCAAGTCACATTCCCTCAAAAGAGGTTTTCCTCACCAAGAAATGGATCATCATACCATAGTGGAATTTTGGTGACTTTGTGATTCCAAAGAATGGATTCATTTTCAACATCACAAAACACAAGATCATGCATTTCACAATCATCCACTATATCTTTATCAAGCAAATTACCATCCTTGAAGAGAGTATGCCCAATCACAAGATCACATCCAAAATAAGCAAGTTCACTCTCAAAAGGATCAATATCAACACAAGTGCTACCACTAGATGGACACAATTTACTCTTGCAAGAAGAGCCAATATAGTCATCAAAAGGATCAACTAGTGTGTAAGCACTTTTCACCAAGACATCATCAATTAACAAAGGGTCACTAATTCCCACACAAGGCAAAACTTTACCTCTACTCAATTGTTCATCAAGCACAAAGTGATCCACATTTGCTAAAGTAGAAGGGTTAGCTTTGTTACCTCTTTGTCAAGCACATCACCTTTGTCAATTTGGTCAAGTTCCTTGTATTGGCCTCCTCTCCAAAGGAACTTGGAAACTCGGGTCCATGTCCTCTTTGGGGTGATCATCCACATAAGTACCTACAAAAGGAACAAGACAACTAGAAGGAATAGAAAAGTTAGAGGGGTTATCTTGACTTGTGATACGATCCTACTTGGCACACCTCATTTCAAGACTTACATCCAAGGCCAAGATATGGAACTTCAAGCTCTACAAGCGGCATGGATGATAAGGATGGCGTTGAAGGCCTTTGGAGGCCTATACAAGCCACACAAACATGCCTTATGATCTTTGGTCAAATCAAATAAAACAAGCACTAGAAAAGGAAAACAAATGCGCAAAGTGGCCAAACGTGCAAATAGGGACATTTCGCAAATTCCTACATAAACTTACAAGGTAAGTAGGCTATTTGTGCATAACACGGTTATCACTTGAAAGTCTCCATGCATAAAGGTTGACCTTACAGGGCCATCTATGCAAATTGACATGTTTGGCATAAATTGAATCCAATCGAATTAAAGAACACACTAAGAAGACCAAACTCACCTAACAAGGCCCTTACTTGTATTATAGCATTATAATGCGCCTAAGTATTCTTTACTTAGCTTGTATATATATCTTGTGTCACGACCCGAAACTACGGTAATCCGCGAGTACGAAAAGCATCCCTAAACAGAAAACGAACTCATAAATTTTATCTAGGATACATGGTCGTGATGAATTATGCTCATATCATATAAAAAGGCTTATTTTGCTCTCAATACATTTACTTTTAAAACATGATATAATTCATTAAGCTATCAAGATAAAATATAATGTACACACATGTGGCCATGGCCCACATTAACCAACATGGCGCGTATCTACGAGCCTCCTATAGATAATATAATAACTGGAAACGTACGATCCCGCCGTCCCGATATATAATAAATAATGTCTCAAACTAGCACCTCCAAAATAGAAGGACACGGCTCCATATATAATCCTAATAATGCCGAGGATCGTCACCGTCTTCAAAATCTACCCGGGATGTAACATAATAATGCCAAAGGAACGTACGGCCCGATCCATATATAATATAATAATCAAAGATCGAGAAACATATTATCACATATCATCATGTCATCATATTTCATATCACATACCACACTCTTCCGTAGGGACGTTCCATATTACTAACGTGGTCGTACACATACATAAGGACGCCACAACTTTTACTTACTTACATTTTTATATCTCGAACATTTCCGTCACACATCATAACATATATATCACGTGCTTTGCATATACATGGCCCTTACTCGGCACTTACATCATACTTCTATCACATATACTTCGCAAACACATCATACTTCAATACTTGCACACGATACTTACGTGGACTTGATGAACATGGCATAATCATACATATATCATAGTCACACTTACTGATTTTATCCAAACATGTTTAAAACATTTCATAAGACTTAATAGCTTAATTCAAAACTCGACCATCATATGTACGTATACATCACATTGGTATCATGAATTTAACATAACTATCACCTTCCGACATTCGTCATAACAACATCATACCGAACACACATACACCGCATTTATTTATACACATTTGACCCATACATAATCCGTATTTCGGCCTCAAGGCTCGAAATATATAATTATACTCGGGGTCGGGAAGGTTCGTATTCGGCCATAAGGGACCTTTCAAAAAGTATCGTATCCAAAGAAATCATACTTGAAAAGCATATCTCCAAACACATCATACCCCATATGTATCTATCATAAAATCACATATATCATCATATCGTTATGCGAATCATAGGTATTACAAACTCGTTTAAGTCTTAAGTTTACTTACCTATCGTACTTGAAATGCTTATAATAGTCATATCATATATATTTCAAAAAAAAAATCGCCCAAATATAGAGAAAGTGTAATAGTCTTTTAGTATACATTAATCATGCTTATATAAGACTTTATCATAATATGCTTATCATAACTACAACACACATAACATCATATACGCTTATCCACATGCAAGGGTGCTCATTCATCTTTGTCAAATATGGTGACATAAGGTCGTGGACCCCGATGTTTAAGAAAGAATCTTACCCACAACTTGAGAACAAGTATAAGGTGAGTCTCAAGACATCAAATCATTAGATACAATAAATACCATCATTAGCTTCTTAGAGGCATCATCATAGGCTATAACATATTCTAGACTTTAGCTTACAAATCATCGTTATCGTATTCATCTCATACTTATCTCGTATAAACATCGAAGGATTCAATTCCACACACACACATTGCATGGTAAAAAGTATATTTCATACCATAGGACTCATGCCTTAGAAGGAAAGGGATTAGGTCCCTATACCTTTGTCATTAGCTTTATTCTATCGCTTGCTCGTTCTCCTTTAACTCGGCCCTTCAATTCATCGTATCAACATTAGCTAAAAACATCGTGAAATCATACTTACTAAGTCACAGAAATTTGGGCAGCATCTAACAGTTTATACTACTTTCCAATATTCCATATCAACTCCCAAAATCCATAATAATCATCGCAATAACATTCAAACCAATCGTAGTTCCACATTCACATGATTCAACATTTCATAATCCGAAACCAATTCAAACAATCATGACAAAAATCCATCGTTATTCTTTCGTACCCAATACTTATTTCATGTTCTATAAGTCATTTATATATATATTTATAGCAACATATTCATTTCCATGATCCAAACCAACTACTATTCCAATAATGACATTATTCATCCATTGATGACCCATTTGTTACGATTCAAGAATCCATGAATCTCAACTTATAAATACTTCAAATAGCATGTAAAGGGTCATAAACTTACCTTAAATCTCTCAAAGGAACAAAAAAACATTCACCTTTTCAACCAAAACCCTCATCTCTCTTTGGATTTCTTAACTTGGATGACTTTTATGACTTTCGTTCAACATGATTCTCTTGATTTCTTGTTGTTGATCTTTGATTTCTATGGTTTTCTTGTAAATGAAAGGTTGGAACACATCAAAACCAGAGTTTTCTTAATGAGAGAGAATGAAGTGAAATGAAATGAAAAATTGCCCATATAAAATCAACTAAAATTCTAGCTCCATTTAAATATATACATGCCAACATACGGTCCAAATAAAATAATCCTTATCCTAACCGTAGTTTGGTCCAAGTTATGATGAAATCTTGGTTTGATTTACAGGACATTCAACGGTAAAAGATATTTTAGAGAGCTTGTCCGGCCGTAGTCCACCCAAGTTTGAGTTTTGTTTAGAGAGAGTTTAGATCTCCGAGAGAGGAACCTTCTTAACACTTGAAAAAAAATCAATACCATTCTAAGGACATTATAAATCTCTTCTTGGGGCATCATTCATACTCCATTAACTCAATGCTCGTACTATTATCCGATACTCTCAACTTACAACTCGCTTCTCTTTCCAACAACTTTCTTTCTTCAACATCAAATGTCTTTAGAAATCTTAATTAGGTCATCAATTACTATTCTTAATCCTCCCTAAACCTCATGTTCATCATCTCCTCGAATGTTCAGTCTATTCACTTGTACCTAAGGAAATTTTCGAGGGTAACATCTTGTCTTTCATTTCCATGACCTAGCTTTTGATGAATTATGAATATTTTGAGTGTTTAATGTGTTATCTCTAGAGAGAGAAATCTTGAGAGGCCTTCCCAAGTTAAATCTTGAGAGGACTTGGATTTTGGGAAATAAAAAAAATTCAACCCAAGAATTGTGTTTCTATATAATATAGAACACTCTTTAACCTTTATACTATGCCATGTTAATATCTATTTTATGTGATTGAGGTTTAATACATCATATACATCACAATTCATCACTTCCTCCGTCTTGTAATGTGTATTAATTAGATTTCAAGTCGTATCAAACCCATATCTCATTCTCTTTTTTTATTTCTAGAAAACACATTTCCATAACTCATAAAACAAGATTCAATTAGGGACTATCTTCAGAAAAACAAAAGAACAAGAAAATCAAAATAAAGGCCAAACATGAAGAATAGAAATGGAAGAGGTTTACGTGATAGATAGATAGATACTTGACCCAAGAGCAAGAAATCTATGGACAAGAAAGGGTATATTAAACCCTAACCCTTCCAATCGGATTTACAAACCCTAGAACCTTAAGCAATTCCTTTATCAACAAATGACTCAAATGATTCCACAAATGAGCAACATTGAATTCGATGGAAATAAGCCTTTCACTTCACAACTTTGGAAGTAACACTTTGTTAACCAACCAAACAATCTATATTAATCTAAAGCTACCATCTACAATCTCTCATAAGAGTTTCTTCATTCAACATAATCTAATGATGAAAATAACTAAGTCTAGTATTTATACTAAGAGACTTAAGAACTAGGCTAGTTATTACAAGAATGCCATTAATGAGGCAAGTAGCCTTGTTTGGCTAGTTGATGTTGGCTTGAAATCCAAAAAGGCTCCTCTTGCACATATAGCCATCATCCAATCCTCAAGCTTGCAATTGTGACCATTTGCATCTATGGCCCTTCTTTGCACGTCTAGCCACATTTGCATTTCTGTCCCTTTGGGACTATAGCCACCTTGAGTGTTGGCCTTCTTTCTTGTAGCTTCTTCTTTCTTTCCTCTCCAAGCTACTTTCCATACTTCATAGGCCTTATTATGGGTGTATGCCTCCCCATGGGTCTCCAATGCTCCTTTGGTCATCCTCCTAGCTTGAATGGATTGGAGTCCCATGCCTTGGTATTCAATGTGGGCCTTTTTTTTGAGGTGTGCCTAGTAGGGTCATATCATCCTCCCCTTTCTTGAAAAGGATTCGTCCTCGAATCCGAACCTTGCAAAAGCCAAAGGAAGATGGAAGACAACATACTCCTCAAAGATTGAGGGTTAGCACACACAATAATAACCACATAATCATGCCAAGGATGAACAAATTTGTGGTACAACCACACATCAATAGTAATCATGCATAGAGTGCATACATGGGTACAAGGGATTTCAACAAGGTGAATATGAAGGAAAATTCAAGAAATAACTCACTCCCCAAGATAAAGCACATTAATTCCTCACTTCCCAAGAAAGTTCTACCTTCATTTTGACTAAGTGTAAGATGTAAAGTAAGGTCATTCCAACCTAGAGCCCAACTCTCTACACTAGTCTCCTCAAACAATGGTTTCACTACCAAGACATAACAAGAGGACACTACATCGGGTCATAAACAAAGATATGCCTCGTGTCATTATATTATACATCCCTCTTGAAAACCCATCATAAACTTATAGCAACAACATACAAAGGGTTTTATAAGCAAAGAGGTCATAAGGAAGGTATCACACAAGGTATATGTTAGCAATTTGTAGCCAAGTTTTACCCTCCTTTTCAAATAATTCATTTTAGCAATCAAGTCACATTCCCTCAAGAGGAGGTTTTTCTCACCAAGAAATGGATCATCATACCATAGTGGAATTTAGTGACTTTGTGATTCCAAAGAATGGATTCATTTTCAACATCACAAAACACAAGCCATGCATTTCACAATCATCCACTATATCATTATCAAGCAAATTATCATCCTTGAAGAGAGTATGCCCAATCACAAGATCACATCCAAAATAAGCAAGTTCACTCTCAAAAGGATCAATATCAACACAAGTGCTACCACTAGATGGACACAATTTACTCTTGCAAGAAGAGTCAATATAGTCATCAAAAGGATCAACTAGTGTGTAAGACTTTTCACCGAGACATCATCAATTAACAAAGGGTCACTAATTCTATCACAAGGCAAAACTTGACCTCTACTCAATTGTTCATCAAGCACAAAGTGATCCACATTTGCATAAAGTAGAAGGGTTAGCTTTGTTACCTCTTTGTTGAAGCACATCACCTTTGTCAATTTGGTCAAGTTCCTTTAAGAGGGCCTCCCCTCCAAATGAACTTGGAAACTCAGGTCCATGTCCTCTTTAGGGTGATCGTCCACGTAAGTACCTACAAAAGGAACAAGACAACTAGAAGAAATAGAAAAGTTAGAGGGGTTAGCTTGACTTGGCACCAAGTCCTTCTCTTCACCACACCTTTCCTCCCCTCCTAACATTCCTCTAGCGACCATACACTTCTTACTCTTCCCTTGGGTCGAACCTTGTCCTCCTTGAGCAACTAAGGTCTCCTTTTCACTCACAACCATTTCCTCATTTTTCATCTTTTCACGTAACTCCTTCATGACTCTATAGTCTTCACGCACTTCATGGGGAGTCAATGGAGCAAGGACATACTTTTTACCTTTGACCACAAAAGAATACTTGTTGGTCAGCCCACTATGTTGAGCATCCACATCAAATTGCCAAGGTCTCCCAAGCAAAATATGGCACGCTTGCATTGGTACCACATCACATAAAATTTCATCCTCATATCTTCCAATGCTCAATTGGATAATCGCTTGCTTGGTCACCCGCATTTCTCCACTTTCATTGAACCATTGTAGCTTGTAGGGGCTAGGGTGTTTTCTTGTGGGAACTTTCATACTTTCAACCAAGAATTGGCTAACCGCATTAGTGCAACTCCCACCATCAATTATCAAGGAACAAACCTTGTCCAAAATCTTACACCTAGCATGAAACAAGTTCTCCCGTTGGTCACTCTCTTCCCTAGCTAGAGCTCCCATGGCTCTTCTAGCAACAATAGCATGATTCAAAGCCTCCTCATATCTCAATTCAACTTCATCTCGGAATCACCCTCACACTCACTACTTTCTCCTTCCTTATCATGACCAACCACGCCCTCATTTTCATCATCGGTTCGATACCCATCCCTCACTATAGTGATAGTCCTCCGGTTGGGACACTCACTTGCAATATGTCCTCTACCTTGGCATTTGAAACATTGAATGGTAGATGGACGAGGGAAGTTAGGTTTAGCATTGTTACCTCCTTTGGCTTGGTCGTCTCCTCTAGCCTTGTAATCAAACTTAGCTTGAGGAGTGGGAGTAGTGATCTTGGGCTTCTCCCAAGTGGACGGCTTCCACTTCTCTTTCCCTTGGTTCCAAGTTGAAGATATTTTGCTTTTGTCTTTGTAAGACCTCTCTTCTTTTAGATCCGCTTCAACCTTGGATGCATCATGGAATGCCTCTTCAAGACTATTATAAGTCTTGAGCCTCATCGGTTTAGAGATGTCCCGATTCAAGTTGGCTACAAACCTTATAATAGTGTACTCCTCATGCTCTTCTATCTTGGACTTCATCCGCAAGTCCTCAAACTCATCAAAGTACTCTTCCACACTTTTCAACCCTTGCTTCAACATGTATAACCTTTTGAGTGCATCTTGGTGGTATGTGGATGGAAGCCACCTTGTCTCCATGAGCTCAATCAAGTCGTTCCAAGTTGGGAGATCATAGATGTGTTGTTGAGCTCTTTGTAACTTCTTGGATTCCCACCAAGTAGAAGCGTATCCCTCAAATTGAGTGAGGGCATACTTTGTCTTTAAGGCCTTGGACACATTGTTTGTGAGGAAGATGAGCTCACTTTGCAATTTTCATTCAAGAAACTCTTCCGTATTGCTACCTCCTTGGAAAGTAGGGAGGTTCACCTTGATGGTGTTCAAATTTAGCTCATTATCTTGCCATCTTCCCAGGTCTTCATAACCTTGGGCCCTTCCTAGGTCTATATGACCTTGGAACCTAGCATCATGGCCTGAAAATTTCTCAAAGCCTCCTCTTCCTCCCCTTCCCCGGTTATTCATCCCTCCACGCCTTCCTTCTTGTCGGTTCTCATCCCACCACCTACTTTGTGGATAGTCATCATCATACTCCTTTTCGTAGTGGTGTTGGTATTGGTTTTGGTTAGGAAAGGGATCTTGTGTTTGGACTTGGGGTGGAGCTTGGGGTGTTTGTTGTAAGGTTACTTGAGGGATTGCCTCATTCGGGTTGTGTTGGTAAACTTGGGGATAGGTTTGTCGATTGGTGTTTTGGAATGTGGAGTTTTGGGATGGAAGGTTGGTTGTTTGGGGTGGTGGAACTCTTTGGGTGGAGGTGGTTGTGGTGTTGGGATTGCACAAGGCATGGGCTTGTCGGGGTAATGGTTGGTGTGGTATCTTGTGTTTTATCCCCATCACCTTCATTCCTAGAACGGGGAGTGCCCATTCTACTCGAACCCTCCATTTGAACTTTCTCAATACTCACCATCCGTTCATCCATAGCCTTCAACTTCCCATTCATTTCTCCTCTCATCTCTTCCATACCCGTTTGCATGCCCGAGATTTGATTCATGATCATAGCCAATGAACTTGCTATGGATGACATATCTACTACCTCTTGCGTTCTATCACCTTGGTTAGACATGATGACCTGCAAAACTAGCAAACAAGATTAGTAATAAAAGCCTCACTTCACTCGTATTGAACTCTCAACCTTACCACACTCCGTGCTCTTTCGAAGTTGTTGATGAATCGCTCGCCCAATCAAATTCACACGTTGCTTATCCTTTGTGGTAGAATGGATTCTTGTTTAGATGAATGACGGACGACTCAAAAGCAAAACGGACGAGAGCCAATAAAGTTTCAACGAAATAAAACGAAGAAAAGCTTGAAAGAAATTAGCACGAAAGAAATGCGGACACAAGAACTAGTAAACACAAGTAGGAACAACTACTAAATGGTTACTAGTTGAGAGACACAAGAAATTGGAATGCTAAAATCGGAAAATAAATAAAATTTCGGGCCCGGGTAGGTGATAATTTGAAAACGGGGTCTTGAAGCCTCAATTGATCCAATGTATCAATTTGAAATAACTAAATTTTTGAAATTTCTATACTCTTTTTTTTTTTTTTTTTTTTTTTTTTTTTTGTTCCCCTACCAAAGGAATAGGGACACAAAATCACTTACAATCAAGGCTCAAGAAAATTTTTGAGAATTGAAATGAATTAAATGAAGATTTGGCTTAGAAATCAAAAAATGAGATGAAGCTTGTTGGAAATTGTGGATAAAATACGGTCCGTATACGGTTCGTTTATAATCGTCCTTCGTGTCCGTATTTAGTGATCCCAAAATTTGGTACCAGCGATCTATTTCTACGGCTTGGATACGGGTATTTGGTTTACGGATCGTCCTTCGTGGCCGTATTTAGTGATCCCAAAAATGATACCATCAATCCTTTTACGACCTAAGAAATTTCTTGGCCGTATTTTTTACGGTCCGTATTAACTTTACCGTACAATTGTATTTCAATAAGGTTCCATTTTGTTGGATGGATTTTATCGTTCGAAGTTTGACGACCCGTAGAATTTTATACGGTCCGCATATGTGGACCGTATACCAATATTCTGATTTCGTGTCGAACTCGATTTCTCAAAATTTGGATGAATTTTCTTGGATCTTATGACTTCTTGGGCCCACAACCTAGTAATTCCCTTTTTGGGTAGAAAAACAACTTTTCAATTTTTGACTTGGAAAATTTTTGATCAAACCTTTCCTTTTGATCTTCTTCTTCACCAAGAACAAATGAATGTTCTTAAGAACACCAAGAACACTTCAAAATTCCAATGTGGTCCAAATCAACTCGTTTTTGCCCAATTTCTAGATATAAGCTCCTTATCACTTAGAGAACAAAGCCCAATATGAACCAAAGCTCAATTTCACCAAAATCAACTAAACCCACTTTGAGTTCTTCAAGCTTTGATGAACCTCTAATGGTGGAAACTTCAATCCTTACCCAAATGGCTTCAAATTTCGTTTCTAGATGTTTTCCACCACAACAAACTCAAATCTAACTTCAAAAACAACAAAATCAAACCACAAAACAATTTTCAATTTTTTTTTTTTTTTGATTTTATATATATTTTTTTTTTTTGATTTTCGATTTTGAGCCTAGGATTAGAAATTGTGGAACAATCTCTTAGCCTATGCTCGATACCAAATGATAAGATTCAACCTAGGGAAACTCTAGAAAAACAAAAGAACAAGAAAATCAAAATAAAGGTGGAAGAAGAGTAGAAATGGAAGAGGATAGATGGATAGATACTTGACCCAAGAGCAAGAAATCTATGGACAAGAAAGGGTATATTAAACCCTAACCCTTCCAATCGGATTTACAAACCCTAGAACCTAAGCAATTCGAATCAACAAACGACTCAAATGAATCCACAAATGAGCAACATTGAATTCGATGGAAATAAGCAATTCACTTCACAACTAGGAAGTAACACTTGGTTAACCAACCAAACAATCTATATTAATCTACAACTACCAACTACAATCTCTCAATAAGAGTTTCTTCATTCAACATAATCTAATGATGAAAATAACTAAGTCTAGTATTTATACTAAGAGACTTAAGAGCTAGGCTAGTTATTACAAGAATGCCATTAATGAGGCAAGGGCCTTGTTTGGCTAGTTGGATGTTGGCTTGAAATCCGAAAAGGCTCCTCTTGCACATATAGCCATCATCCAATCCTCAAGCTTGAAATTGTGACCATTTGCATCTATGGCCCTTCTTTTGCACGTCTAGCCACATTTGCATTTCGTCCTTTGCGACTCTAGCCACTTTGAGTGTTGGCCTTCTTTCTTGTAGCTTCTTCTTCATTCCTCTCCAAGCTACTTTCCATACTTCATAGGCCTTCTTATGGGGCTTGTGTGCCTCTCCATGGGTCCAATGCTCCTTTGGTCATCCTCTAGCTTGAATGGATTGGAGTTCCATGCCTTGGTCTTCAATGTGAGCCTTCAAGCGAGGTGTGCCTAGTGTATCACCATCTTTTCCAGGCCCTTTGGTGTGAATGTATCATTTTGCTCATTGTATGTCCTGCCAACTTGGTGTCTTGACACCATTGGCTCTTTTAGAATATCCTCTGTTTCTTAATCTTTGGTTAGCCAAGCTCTTAGTGCTCTACTTGAGAGCTTATTTTGTGAAAATGGTTGATACTTGGCTATATCACAAATTTGTTCTTACTTGGCATGGTGGTAGGTTGAGTCACCTAACACTAGCCACCTCATCCGTTGAGGACTTGGTTTTGTTTGTCTCCTTTATGGTTTTGCAAGGTTTAGATTCGAGGACGGAATCATTTTCAAGAAAGAGGAGAATGATACAAGACCAATTCCATCCTCATTTGCATTCATGGGCGGCTTCTATGGGAGATAGCTCTTCCCAAGCCAAGTCTGAGAGCTTGCCTCTTATAGTAACCTTGCCCTTCAAGCTTGGGTGATTCAAGGTCGGAAGATGGCTACTTGCGCAAAGGGCTATTTGTGCAAGTTTAGCTGCTAGCACTGGGGGAGGGTTATGATTGCAGAAGGCCACTCATTAGGTTGATTAGGATTAAACCTTATACTGTTTGGCCATTGAAGGCCAATCCTTGAATTTCATATAGCCAAAAGATGGTCATTTTTCCTAAATAGCATTAGCCTCTTGTTTATTAGTGTGGCTTTTAGCACGATATATAGCTTGTCTTTCATTTCATTAGACACGGCTTATGAATATTTTGAGTGTTTTAGGGTTATCTCTAGAGAGAAACTTGTGAGAGGCCTTTGGTAGGCTCTTGTTGATTCTTGTGTTGTTGAGAGGTTGGTTGCTTGGGATTCGATTCCGCCGCTCAACTTAAGAATTTGGTATTTCTTTTGATGATAATTTAGAGGTCTTAGTTTTATATAACTTTGGTTGCTTGTTGTGTCAAATTATCTATCTTTTCTTTTCCTTTGTTTATCTTCTTAATTTCCGGTATCCGTTAGTATCACCAACATTTGATCCCACCCATTTGGTATGTGATATCTACAATCCATGATCTTATTTATACTTCCTACTAGACATCATGAAACTTATATACGCATGATGATGATATGATCTTATTTACCGAGTCACTCACTCCAAAACACGATATGTGTGCTCTTGATTATCTTGACTTGGATGACTTTTAATTCGGGTAAGTATTTTTGGCATTTGATTCATTATACTTATTCTTGCCTTTCATGATTAGTATTTTAAATGCAAACGTTTTGGTATTCTAGATTATTAAGTGCTCACTTTACGATGAAGTGTGATGAAAATGAAATGAAAAATGGTCACATATTTAAATGTTGACTTCGGTCCGTTTCATATACGCCAACGATACGGGATACGTTAATCATGTTAGACAAGCGTATATTTTGGTCCCGATCCGGAAATATACATTTTGGGTACAATTTGCCATGGGTACGGCGGTGATTGATACAATACAAAGAAATTAAGAAGATAAACAAAAGGAAAAGAAAAGATAGATTATTTGACACAACTTAAGATTCAATTTAGCAACCAAAGTTATAGAAAACTAAGACCTCTAAATCATCAAAAGAAACACCAAATTCTTAAGGTGACCTCGCAAAGTCCCAAACCTTCTCGGAAGAAGTTCAACCAAAAGCTTAACAAGCTCTCATCTCTCATGCTCCCAATGAGTCTTACAATTTCACAATTTCAATATTTCATATCATAAAAGTCTACCAAATGAAATAAACTAAGATAGTATTTATACTAAATAGAAAAGGAAGACTACTATGGCTATTACAATAATACCCTTAATGGTAAGGGCCTTGTTTGGCTAGTAGTCTTCTCAAAAGATGAGAAAGGCCTTCTTCTCCCTACTTCATCCAAATGAGGCCTATACTTCCATTTTAGCATATTCTTGAGCTTCATGCCTTCAATCCAAACACTAGTAAGTCTCCAAAGACATGATCCCTAGCTCGACTTGAAATGGATATTCTTGATGAAGCTCGGCATGTCATTCTCCCTTCTTGAAAAGGATTCATCCTCGAATCTAAACCTTGCAAAACCATAGGGAAGACAAGCAACAACAAGGTCCTCAAAGGATGAGGGTTAGTGTTAGAGTAGCAGCCTACTCTGAACATGCCATATCAAGCACACACTTGTGATATAACCAAGTATCAACCATGATTAAGAAGAACAAGCTCTCATATAGAGCACTAAGAACTTGGTTATCACAAAGAACATAAAATGAATATATCATAGAGGAACCAATGGTTTCAAAATACCGAAAAAGGCAATACCACATTGATTCTACTAGACATGAGACACAAATTTGAAATATCAACGCGGTCAAACGGAAAGAATATCCACACATCGTGGCCAACGGAACGACTATCTACCCCATTAGACCCCCTCCCAACATAAGATGCACCCACAACGCAAGCATGAATGTCATCATATGCGAATAGATAGTAAAGAAAGGTTTCACACAAAACAACTTCTCTATGGGGTCTCGCATGTAGCTTCACTATTAAATTCAAGTACATGATCAAGCATACTATAAGACTCGGAAGACACAAGGAAGAGTTAACACTTTGCAAGCAAGTATCACCTCTCTCTTTCAAAACACTCCTTCCCCATTTAGTGTATTATCATTTCCTAAGGGGAGTTTTCTATCATAGGGAAGAGCGTCATCATTCCATAGTGGATTTTCAAATACCATGTAGTCCCCAAAAGTGGCTACATTTTCAACATTACAATACATTCCACTATGGCACTTCACTCTCATTAGTCATGTTATCATCAAATAAGACATTATCTTTAAAGAGAGAGAATAATCAATGAACAATGGTATATATTAAGGCGTTGTGATTTTGGGGCTATTTTGGATAGAATTGTAAGATGAGTTTAGTCATATTATTGTTGTAAATTGTTAGATTTGTTGTTGTTGTTGGTTATTAGCTTAATTTGGAATTGTTGGGTTGGTAGGATTATAGAGGAGATGCTGTCCAAATACTATTAGGCGACAGAATAAATGATTAGTTAGAATAATCTTGTTGGCCTAGTCTTAATCCCTATATTTTTTTATGGTATTTTAGTTGACTAAGCTTGGGAAGGGACTCGAGGATTAGCTTGAGGTGTAAATAAGGTATGTAGGCCTAACCCTTCTTTCATACTTTGGCATGATCCCTTTTATATGACTCCTAAAGAACGTAAAACATAAGTACTCTATTCTTAGTTGGATTAGGAGGCGATATCCAATGTCTTGTTTCGTTCATGCTATACTCTTGTTGATAATTTGAAGGAAGCTTAAAGATACATTATCTTACATGTTCACTACAAAGCAAATAGTTGCGAAGGAAACTCTAAAACTTGTTTTCAAAATCTCTCCAAAGGAGTTGTAATAAAAACCACTCGAAGGGGTGCAACGTTTTGTAACTTCATTACATATTCATCTTTTGTATATCATATGTATTGTTATTGTTCCACGATTAGCTGGATTATAATACTCTCTTAAGGCGGGAAGCGGGCGCGAAGGGCCACCACAGCTAAGCGAAAGCCTTGTTGCAGAAGAGCCATCATGACTACGCCGAGAAGCGGCGTCCGAAGGGACTATTGTGTTATTAGCCGGAAGCGGCTACGAGTAGAGATATTCTATATTTATATTGTGTATGCTAGAATTTGTGTAAGGGACCATATGACATGGTTCAGAGTCTTCATTCCGGAGTTCTCCCATTGTTTCCTAAACTTGCTTACTATTACGCTTTTCCTTGTTTTATGATTCGGTATTGCCTTACATATTCGGTATATTACGTAACGACCCCCTTTCTTCGAGGGCTGCGTTTCATGCCGCGCGGAGTTCGGGGATGCGGTTGAACGATCCGGCCGCCTAGGAGGAGTCGACATTTGAGAGTCGAACTGCTCCGCTTTCTTCGGAGGCTGATTTCTGTTATGGTATAATTTTGTTTGTATACATTATGGGTACGACGGGACCTGTCCCGTCACTTATGCTGCGGTCATACTCTTCTGGTACGTGCGGGACGGCGTGGGTGTCATAGATGTCTTGTTTGGCCACTGCCGACCATTTGTTGTACGGAAGTATCGTGACCTCGTTGGCTTGCCTTGTGATATGTTACATATATATAAGTGTGTTTTGAGATGTTTTTGAGTTACGGATGGACTTTGGTATTCTATTTACGGCTTTCAAACTTATTTAAATAGACCCTATTGAATGCCATGTTTGAGTACAGGTAACATAAGTTGGGTTATCGGACAGGTCAAGCTCGGTCACTCGTCATGGCCTTAGGTTGGGTCATGACAAAAGTGGTATTAGAGCAGTTCAGTCCTCGGCATGTCCGCAGATGGTGTCTAGTAGATTCTTGTTTATCGGTGTGTTGTGCACCACATCTATAAACGAGGCTCGAGACATTAATAGGTGTCATTCCTTCCTTTCATGTTAGAGATCGTACGAATAAGTACGTGTCATAAAGTGAAGTCCTTAATCTAATAATCTTGTATGATTTCGAAGGGCAAATCGATTGAGGGTGAGGCGATTAATCAAGCCCCCGGGTCGAGCTCGGACTCATGTTTGAGGATACACGTTCGGTCCCGAGTTCTCCTACTTCCCCACCTCGGGCTCGGAGGGCAGCGGCTACGAGCACCGGTACACCTGCCTCCGGTCCCTCGGCCCAGGATGTAGGGTCAGGAGATGAAAAAGATGAGAGATGCTATCCGTTTGTTTACTCAGATACTTGCTACCCAGGCTGGGCGACAGGATAGGGGTTATGAGTATCCAGATAGGGCTGCTAGTGCTAGGGCCCGAGATTTTCTTACGTCGATCCCCCGAGTTTAGAGCACGGACCCTAAAATGATCCTCGAGGAGTTCATAGATAGTATGCGGCGTACTTTAGATGTGATGAAGGCGTCAACTACGAATGTGTTGAGTTAAAGCTTGTATAGATTGCGAGGTATAGCGATTAATTGGTTTCAGGCATGGAGATTATAGAGGGGTAGGGATGCTTTTCTACCGACTTGGCAGGAATTCTCAGATGCCTTCTTGCGCCATTATATGCCACCCGAGTTGAGGCGGGCAAGGGTTGATAGGTTCCTTAGCCTGCAGCAGGGTAGTATGTCTGTTAGAGAGTATAGTGTGGAGTTTGATTCTTTAGCCAGATATTCCCCTTCTATTGTGCAGGAAATGGAAGATAGAGTTCACCGATATGTGATGGGATTAGAGCCAGGGTTGCAGGAGGCTTGTATGGCAGTAGCGATGTAGCCAGGTATGGATATAACTCGTATTCAGGCTTATGCTCCGGGGTCAGAGGATAGTAGGCGCCAGCGAGAGGCTATCTCGGAGCAGAGTAGTAGTCAGCCTAAGAGGGCTAGGTTAGAGGGTCAGTACAGAGGTTTCACTAGTAAGAGCAGACCCCAGTATAGTGCATCTCTGCAGATTCGAGGATCTCAGCGGGGTAGGGAGACTTTCCTTAGGTAGAGACAGAGTTCTTATGCATCGGGTTCTCAGCAGCAGGTGGGGTCAGGGCAGGAGGTGATGCCCCTCCTCGATGTGTGACTTGTGGGAAATGTCATGTAGAACAGTGTCGTCCGGGTGTATGCTATACTTATGGTGATCCGGGGCACTATGCTAGAGATTGCCCACAAAGAGTGGGTAGTATTGTTCCTGAGAATTCGGTAGCAGCATCGTCACCCTCAGTGAGGGCCCCAGAGATAGGACCCCAGATTTCTTCCGACCGAGGTAGGGGCAGAGGTGGAGCATCTAGCTCCAGTACTGGGCCGCATCGTATCTATGCTCTAGGTGGGAGACCGGGTCCAGAGACACCGTAGGATGCACCACCAGGTATACCTTTCTTCAGATTATTTATTGATGGATTTAAGCTATATACTAACTATTCCTTACCACTATGACATGATGTATTACAACATAAGTTAGAATACAAGCATAGGAGTTAATGGGGTAAATCGAGACAAAAGACTTAGTGAAAAACTTAGTTGAAACCTTAAGGGGGGAAGTGCCCATAGCATAGCAAGACCATAGCTATAAATCGGAACTAGGGTAAACGATTAGAAGACTACCCTTGATATGTAACCTTTTAGTTATTATAACATGATATTGGCGGTATTAGATACGATTAATTTGACCTTAAATAGTATCGTCATGCTTTACTCTATTGTTTAACTATCCATAAAACTTCTATAAGTTACATATTTCCAACATTCGAGGACGAATGTTCCTAAGGGAGGAAGGATGTTACACCCGGAAAAATTTAGTGTTCTGAGGGAGAACGACTTAGTGTGAGCTCGGGGGGAGAGTAAAGATATACAAAGATTAGGGATGAAGATTCTGTTATATATGTATAAGAATAACATATAGATGATAGTGAAGGCCATATGGTGTAAATTGGTTAATACGTTACTTGACAAATAGCCCTCGTAATCGTAAGTTAAGGTGGGGCCCACATGTCGGGATTTTATAAAGGGTATATGACAAGTTATATGAATAGTACATAGGAAATTTAGCAAGTCTTAAGAGGGACATTTAAGCCAAATATGAGCATAAGCACTCCAAAAGGATGATTAAAGGATACATTTTCGGGTGATCTAGAATTACGAGGCCAACACACCATTATACGTTGAGAATTTGGGAAAAAATAAAAAATGAAAGTTGTAGATAATTGAAATACCTTTCCAACCATAGGTCGTGGGCCTTCATGTAACATAGGGATAAAAAGTTATGGACGTTTTAAGGAGGAAAGGTCAAACTGGCAGTGGGCTCGGTCCAACCCGACTCCAAGTCGGGTCAGGCCCACTTCCTTGGCTATTTAAGGAAAATTTTCACCCATTATCTTCCTCATTTCATGCCAAAAGATCTAGAATATTTTATAGAGAGTGTGAGGAGAGTTAGAGAGATAAAGCAAGGGTTTGATCAAGTTCGAGGCCCCGAATCTCGAGGCTCGTGAAGGATAAAGTGTAATACGAGTTGCCGTCGTCGTTTCAACCTAATTATTGAGCTTGGGGATGATATTTTCATGGTTGAGCTGCTTCTAAGGTATGTATTATTTTCTCATCTTTGTTATTGAGATGATTACGTGGAGATTTAACGGATTAAAGTGTTAGAAATATAGTAATAATTATCGTATACCGAATATTAAGGCGTTGTGGTTTAGGGGTTGTTTTGGATAGAATTGTAAGATGAGTTTAGTCATATTATTGTTGTAAATTGTTAGATTTGTTGTTGTTGTTGGTTATTAGCTTAATTTGGAATTGTTGGGTTGGTAGGATTATAGAGGAGATGCTTGTCCAAATCCCGTTAGGCGGCGTAATAAATGATTAGTTAGAATAATCTTGTTGGCCTAGTCTTAATCCCTATATTGTTGATGGTATTTTAGTTGACTAAGCTCGGGAAGGGACTCGAGGATTAGCTTGAGGCGTAAATAAGGTATGTAGGCCTAACCCTTCTTTCATACTTTGGCATGATCCCTTTTATATGACTCCTAAAGAACGTAAAACATAAGTACTCTATTCTTAGTTGGATTTGGAGTCGATATCCAATGTCTTGTTTCGTTCATGCTATACTCTTGTTGATAATTCGAAGGAAGCTTCTGTGCGATACATTATACTTACATGTTCACTACAAAGCAAATGGTTACTGAAGGAAACTCTAGAACTTGTTTTCAAAATCTCTCCAAAGGGAGTTGTAATAAAAACCACTCTGAAAGGGGTGCAACGTTTTGTAACTTCATTATATATTCATACTGTATATCATATGTATTGTTATTGTTCCACACATCAGCTGGATTATGATACTCTTAAGCCGGAAGCGGGCGCCCGAAGGAACCACCCTAACTAAGCGGAAGCGAGCGCCGAAGGCTAGAACCCATCATGACTACGGGAAGCGACCGTCCGGAAGGGACTATTGTGTTATTAGCCGGAAGCGGCTACGAGTAGGATATTCTATATTTATATTGTGTATGCTAGAATTTGTGTGGACCATATGACATGGTTCAAAGTCTTGTTCGAGGTTACTCCCAGTTGCTTTCTAAACTTGCTTCATGTTACGCTTTTCCTTGTTTTATGATTCATTATTGCCTTACATATTCAGCAAAGTGATAGAAAACTAAGACCTCTAAATTAAGAACAAAAAAAACACCAAATTCTTAGGATGACCAAGAGGGATTTGGAATCCCTAATAACCAATCCTCCCAACAGGAATTCAATCAAAGGCTAAACAAGCTCTCACACTCAAAGTGCTTACAATCTCAAAATATCAATATTCAAAATAGTCTAAGTCTTCCATGAAGAAGAAGAGAACTATTTATACTATGCTAGGAATAAAAGAAAGCAAAATGACATAAACACCCTTAATGAGACAAGGGCCTTATTTGGTTATTCTTCTTTCTTCAAAATCTTGAAATCTCTTTTGCAAGAATAGCCAACTCTTCATCTTTTAGCCATTGTGGTAACTTCCCATTTCCTCTTCTTCTCCCCAAGCAATTTTCATCAACAAATGGACTTGGGATCCAAGGTGCTCATCAAAAGTATACTCAAGAGCCTCCCGCTTCATGAATAGGCTTTGCAAGTGTTGTAGTTCCCGGGCTTGGCTCCTTGTAAATGGCCTAGAGGCAAGTGGGCTTGCATGATCATTCTCCCCATTTAAAGACAATTTGTCCTCAAATTGATGGCTCATCACTTTCCATTTCCATGGGAGATAGGTCACAAATGTTGAAGGTGTTGTGAACTTGATATTCCGGAGGGAGATCAATTTTGTAGGCATTATCATTAAGCCTCTCAAGGACTTCAAAGGGACCATCCCCACGCGGCATCAACTTTGTCTTCCTCTTGTTTGGAAATCTTTCTTTTTGGAAGTGCACCCACACCCAATCTCCCGGTTCAAGGACCACCCTTATTCTCCCTTGGTTTGCCCTTTTCGCCACCTTTTGATTCTTCTTTTCAAGTTGGAGCCTTTCCTTTTCATGGATCTTCTTCATAGCTTCGGCTCTCTTGTTACCATCTAAACTCAATACCACATCTTGAGATAAAGGCGTTCGATCGAAGAGGGTTAGGGGGTTAAAACCATACAACACCTCAAAGGGTGACATGCCAATAGTGCTATGAATAACTCTATTATATGCAAATTCTACTAAAGGCAATTGGTCTTCCCAAGAGGCTAGCTTCCCTTTTACCATGGCCCGAAGCATAGAACCTAAAGTCCTATTGACAACTTCGGTTTGGACATCGGTTTGTGGGTGGCAAGAGGTGGAAAACAACAACTTCATTCCAAACCTACCCACAATTCTTTCCAAAAGTGGCTAAGGAACTTGGGGTCGCTATCGCTTACAATTGTCTTGGGAATGCCATGCAATTTAACCACATTTTGAACAAACAAGGAAGCAATATGGGGAGCATCATCAACCTTATGGCAAGCAACAAAATGAGCCATTTCCAAAAAACGATCAACAACAACAAAGATGCTATCTTTCCCCCTTTTTGTCCTAGGCAATCCCATCACAAAGTCCATGGAAATGTCAAACCAAGGTTGTTGAGGGATGGGAAGGGGAGTGTACAAGCCATGGGGTTGAAGCCTAGATTTAGTTTTTCGGCATTCAAGGCATTGGCCACAAATTCGGGCCACATCCGCCGCATGTGGGGCCAATAATTGCTCCTCAAGAATCCCCATTGTCTTGTCAATCCCAAAGTGTCCCATCAATCCCCCATTGTGTGCCTCCCTCACAAATAACTCCTCCAAGAGCTCATGGGCACACATAGTCGCTTGTTCTAGAACAAGAAACCATCAGACTTAGAATAGGGAGTAGAAGATCTATCCCTAAGCCACCTATCCCTTTCCCATTCTTCGCATTCTAGAAAGATTTGTGCAAAGACGGGATCCTCGGGATACAATGTCTTCAAGCTCTCAAAACCCATCAATTTGAAAGACAAAGTATTGATCAAAATATGTTTCCTTGATAAGGCATTCGCCACTACGTTATCCTTTCCCTTTTTGTATTGGATTACATAAGGGAAGGATTCAAGGAATTCAACCCATTTGGCATGCCTTTTGTTCAACTTACCTTGGGCGTTAAGATGCTTCAAGGACTCATGGTCGATCCGAATCACAAACTCTTTAGGCCACAAGTAGTGCTACCAATTTCCCAAAGCACAAATTAAGGCATACAACTCAAGATCATAGGTAGTATAATTCAAAGTCGCTCACGAGTTTTTCACTAAAATAGGCTATGGGCTTTTGGTCTTGTATTAAAAACGGCTCCAATACCACTTTGCTTGCATCACATTCAATCTCAAATATTTTGTCAAAGTAGGGTAATTGCAACAATGGTGCGGATCTAAGCATTTGTTTTAAAGTTTCAAAGGCATTTGCTTGTTCCGTACCCCAAGAAAAAGGTTTGTCCTTTCGGATTACCTCGGTCAAAGGAGCGGCTATGGTACTAAATCCTTTAACAAAACGCCTATAGAAACTAGCCAAGCCATGAAAGCTTCGTACATCTCCAATGGATTTTGGAGTGGGCCAATTTCTTATGGCTTATTTTGGATTCATCAACCTCAACCCTTGAGCTCACAACAAATCCCCGAAAACAACTTCATCCACACAAAAGGAACATTTATCAACATTGGCATAAAGTTGTTCTCGTCTAAGCACTTCAAACACACATTTTAAATGAATAACATGCTCATCCATGGTTTTACTATACACCAAAATATCATCAAAGTAAACAACCACGAATTTGCCAATAAAAGGTTTCATCACATGATTCATCAAACGCATGAAAGTACTAGGAGCGTTAGTGAGGCCAAAAGGCATCACCAACCATTCATATAGACCAAACTTGGTCTTGAATGCGGTTTTCCACTCATCTCCGGGATTCACCCGGATTTGATGATACCCACTCCTAAGATCTATCTTAGAGAATATGCATGAACCATTCAACTCATCAAGCATGTCATCAAGACGAGGTATGGGATGACGATACTTTACCGTTATCTTGTTGATGGCACGATAATCAACACACATGCTGATAAGATTCAACCTAAGGAAACTTTAGAAAAACAAAGGAAAAGAAAATCAAAATAAAAGGGGGATGAAGAATAGAAATGGAAGAGGGTAGATGGATAGATACTTGACCCAAGAGGCAGAAATCTATGGACAAGAAAGGGTATATTAAACCCTAACCCTTCTAATCGGATTTACAAACCCTAGAACCTAAGCAATTCGAATCAACAAACGACTCAAATGAATCCACAAATGAGCAACATTGAATTCGATGAAAATAAGCAATTTACTTCACAACTAGGAAGTAACACTTGGTTAACCAACCAAACAATTCTATCACCTAAAGCTACTAACTACAATCTCTTATAAGAGTTTCTTCATTCAACATAATCTAAGTATGAAAATAACCAAAGTCTAGTATTTATACTAAGAGGCTTAAGAGCTAGGCTAGTTATTACAAGAATGCTATTAATGAGACAAGGGCCTTGTTTGGCTAGTTGGATGTTGGCTTGAAAATCCGAAAAAGGCTCCTCTTGCACATATAGCCATCATCCAATCCTCAAGCTTGCAATTGTGACCCTTTTGCATCTATGACCCTTCTTTGCACATCTAGCCACATTTGCATTTATGTCCCTTT
>NW_026718926.1:0-12325 GCF_029784015.1 Lycium ferocissimum | reverse complement strand
GAGTTTATTTTTTCTTACTTCTTCTATCCCCCGAACCTATGACAGGTGATCCTTACCTATGTTTATACTTGCATTGTTCACCTCCTTAACCCTTACATACTTGGTACATTATTTGTCTTGACGTCCTGCTTGGACGTGCACGTTCATGCAGCAACGAATTGACGGAGACGAGCGGATTTGATCGTTAGGAGCTTTACCAGCCGTGCTTGACGAGCGCTCCGGTTATTCGGGGCCTCACTCCGTGTACTCTTTTGTGTATATATGTTCGGGTTCGACGGTACCAGCCTTCCTATGTATATGTATACTATGTTAGGAGCTCGTATGACTATGCGGTAGATGTTTTAGCAGGGTTCGAGGTGTCCTTGTCGTTAGTATGCGTATTGTTCAAGCTTGTTAATCTATGTATATCATTATGTTTACTAATGTATACAAAAAAAAAAAATGGTGCGATTCATATGGCCCACTTAGTAATAAAGGTAATATGATAGACAAGGGGTGTCCGGTACAAGTATCGGGCGCTCGTCGCGGCCCTAGTTGGGGCGTGACATTGAACCATGCAAGGAAACCAGATCATCACCCTTAGACTATACACTAAAGATGGGAAAATCATGTACACAGGGACATAAATGGTCACAATTACATACATGACATGCTTTTTATCTCAAATGGTCAATGAGAGGTCCAAACAAGCAAGGGACAAATTAAGTAAACTCACAGACAACACAAGCAGCCATGGCTAATATTAAATAAGTTATGAAAGAACATGAGACAAGTGGACAGGCTTCCATTAATCAGGTGACATTTTTTTTGGGGGGGGGGGTGTTAAAACAGGCATTCATACTAATCTTTAATATGCAACTTAAGCATGGAAACAAATAGGGGTGCTCATAAGACATGTTGACTCAATTCAAGGCTGTTCAAATACTCCTATACTAATTTAAATGGAAATGGATCCTAAGTAAATACATCAAATGCCTTTCAGGACATTTCAAACTTATTTTATAGGTAAAACTTCACATGATTAAGTCATACTCTCATTTTTTGACTCTTGATTAGGCTAAGATTGCTAATATGCCAATTAGTGATAAATCAGAGGATGAACATGGCCTTTAAAGTCTATAAATGATAAGGGGAATTTATTAGTAGTGTTAAATGCTAGGAACCTAAGATTAAACACATTAAATATCCCACTCTTATATTCTTTAAACTAATCCTATTCCATCTACATATGATCACACAGGCTGCCAATTACACTTCAAAGGGACAGGACAAGCCCATGGTTACAAATAAAAGGGGGTTAAGCTAGCTTAACAAGGGATTGGATGACATGCTTACACAACAGATGAACAAAAAAGCAAAATAGACTACAAAAAGACATGGAACTTGTCAAAACTAATCATGCTCAACAACCTTGATCTAGAACTAGGCACCTATCAAGACTGAGTCCTCAAAAGATCAAGTAGGCATTTAACTACACTATAATGGATTGAAACAAAGTGATCTTCAATCATCAAAGTCATTAACAAGTTAGTTAGTAAATTAACCTAGGTAGCAAAATCATTTTTTAGCACAAGGGTGGTGCCTAGGTTGGTCTAAATAGAACTCAACATGTGCTGGGGCCTTAGTTAAAGTTAAACAGGCATATGAACATGCTTACACATTTGAATCAGAACCGAACATCATTATATTAGACTGAAACGGTAACACTCTGTAGATCCGGGTTAAGTGTGAAAGCATCTTGGAGAATCAGACTCCACTATTTTTGTTAATGGAAAAATACGGCCAAAGAATGCAGCCCTATTTTGAAATACGGCCGGTATTTCTTGGGCGTATTTCACCCGCCTCCCTACGTGGTCCCCTATTTTTGTTAACGTAAAATACAGCCAAAGAATATTGCCCGTATTTTGAAATACGGTTCGTATTTTTGGGCATATTTTACCCGCCTCCAGCAGTGTGTATATAAAGCAGGGTTTAGTTAATTTTATCACTTATTCACATTCTCATAAATGCTAAGGACGAAGATCTTTCCTCCAAGTATTCAAACATTAAGGAAAGAACATCTTTAACATTATTAATCAATCCTAGCATTAAACCCTTAATTCTTAACATGATTCTTGAATGAAAAACCTAGGGTTGCAAGGTAATCTTTCTCAAAGTGACTCAAGCCAGGGTTTTGGGGTGTTCTTCATTGTAAAAGTGAATTGTTGAATTGCGTAAGGCTTAATTAAGGTATGTCTCTTTTGAAAACCTTGTTGGATGTGTGACTCCTTTTCAAAAGTTCTTTATTGAATAAAAAGGTGAACTTTTCATGCTTTGATTGTGGTTAGTATGCGTGAGGGGACAAGCCCATATTATACCTTGATTGTATTATTCACTATACTAGTATACATAATTCTAATCGTTTTCCTCTATAAGAGATGATAAAAAATAATGGCTAAGGGATTGGTAATGGTGTTTTATGATGAACTTAAATGCTAATTGATGATGTGAGTACCTTGAGATAATTTGTGATTCAGCTTCTATGCTATGAACTTTGTTGTTGTGTTTGGCCTAGCTACTCGGGACGAAGGGTAGTCACTATGGATCCTAGTGTGGTAATGCCTAGCCATTCGGGAGGAAGAGTGGCCACTGCGGGTTCGCTACCCGGGTGCAGTTTATGCCTAGCTATTCGGGAGGAAGGATAGCCACCGAGAGCCTAATATTCCGGTGTGGTGCGCAGTTATGTTTAGGGAACCTCAAAGGTCTTCCCTTCGATGTGAATCATTCTTGAGCCTGTATTGGCATGTGTGATATCTTTATCTCTTTGTGAAAGTATTACTGATGATAATCTGGCAAACTGAAAGGACATAAACGAAAGTTGAAAACTTGATAAAAAGGGGTTCTCATTCATTTTGATAAGTTTATTGAACCAAGTTGAGTAACTATTTAACAATGATTTCACATGGTTTCCAGAATGCGATTTCTTTACTTATTATTGTATCACGATTTTTTATGTCATATTGTCCCGAGGCACTCACTGAGTACGAAGTACTCAGGCACACCATTGTTTTTTTTTATGGTATGTTAGGTAACGAAGAAGAGAAGGTTCGTGGAGACTAAAGCGCTAGGAAAACTTGCTGTTGTTGTTGATTTGGTGAGCCTACATGCTCATTCGTGGGTCATCCTCTATTTATTCGTTCCATTTATTTATATTAGTTTTCCGGGCTACGTCCCGATGATTAGACGGTCATTCTTTATTCTTAGAAGCTCCATAGTTTACATTCATTCTGTGGGTAGTTGAAGGACTACTGTTAAAGCTTCGGCTTTGTTGTTTTGGCTAAGTTATACCTTTATTAAGACTTTCGCTAATTTAATAATTGACGTTTCTTTATTGTTAGTTGCTTATCTATAAACTGCTAGTACTTGAGTAGTGAACCTTGTGGGTTCTGGATATTGAATATTTAGGTTCTTCCAATGTTGTTCATGACGTCAGATGCCGGTCATGTTTAGGGTGGGTTTTGGGGTGTGACAAAAACTACCACCAGACAACATATTGTCCTAAACAATCAAATACTTATGAAACAAATTATTGAAACAAACAGGCTAAGTAATCATTAATAACAAGAACTTAACTAAAACAACCAACTAAGCACAAAAATAACCAACATAATCTAAAGGAACTTAAACAAAAACAACAAATAAACATGAAATAACTAACATCATCTAAAGGAACTTGACTAAAACAGCAAATAGACACAAAATAACTATCATAACCTTAAGGAAAAAGAAATTACCTTTTGTAGAGGTAGCCTTTGTAGAGAATGGAGCAGCTAGGGCCTTCTCCTCCTCCACACCTTACAGCCATGAACCACAAAATGAAAACACTAATGTTTTTAGTATGAACAAACTAATATTTAAACTAGAAGGGGTATTGAGAGAATTAAACCCCAAAGTACTCGTGTAAAACCAAAAATGGGCTCTTCCTGAGGTTACACAGGTATATATGTTGAAGTCTCTCAAATGGCAGTTTTTTGGGGTTCTTTATATAGAACCCCCAAATTCTAGGGTTTGAGACTTTCAATCGATGTGGAATTGAGAGTTTGGGGGGGGGGGGGGGGGGATCCCTCCATTTCTATCAACCAACCACAATCAAGCATTTAAAATCAAAACAAGACGAAAAAAATTAAAGAGATGCAGAAAAGCAAAGAGAGCGGGGTAACCTCACCCTTATGGTTGCTCTATGGTGGCATTTGGTATGGGAGGGCAAGCGCATTAGCAGTAATTACTCTTTCCTGAATCGGCTTGCAAAGACTGAAAATTAAATAGTACACTACGCCGTTACCATATCGGACAACGATGATGATGATGATCGAGAGCTTATCTCATCATCTAGGGTTTTGAACCTCTCAACACAAACATGCTTGTGTATTGTGGGGTCGTTTGGTTGCTGCTTTGAAGTGTTAAGGCGTCATTTGGTTATGGGTCGGGTCTGGTCAGGTTTTGAACTGGGCCTGGCCTAATTTTAAAGAAAGGAAAGGGAATTTGGGCTTATAGACACGGCATACATGAGTATGCATGGATATCCATGTACACCCGTGTATACACGTGTATATCAGGAGAGGCAAAATGTGACACTTGACCAAATACCCATAATTCAAAAATGCCTATCAATTAAACATTTCAAATTATGACCAAACTAATCACTAATTAACCAATTGATTAAATTGAAGCCACATGCCATTGTATAAAAATACTTAAATCACGATCATGGTGTTAATTGATTTAAAATGTGAGATTGGCTATTTCAATTATGACCATAATTGGCGAATCAATTGATCATTTCAATTGTAGCCGCGATAAATCTCATAATACGCAATTTTCAAGTATAACGACAATTAAACCTTTAACTAATGGTGATTAATCTGAAATTGTGTAAAAAATGCAAATTGATTATGCAGAAATTAAAATTTTGACAGGTAAAAATGATTATTTATTTAATTAATCAAATTTCTTGAATTAAACAGAGTAAAATATTTGTCAATTAGACCCTCGAAAATTTTAAAAATTAATTGAATAATTGTTTTGAGTTATTTTTCTGATTAATCTTGACAAATGCTTCAATATAAATATTAAAATAGGTAAATGATTTTTTAAATGACTTAAAATATGTCTCGAAGTTATTTCATCAAATGAAATGGCCAAATATTATCCAAACAATTTGTAAAATCATTTTAACTTATAGAAAATACATATTTAACTTCGTTTGTGATCCAAGAACCTGGGGTAATTTAAATAAATTATTAGAGGTAAAAAATTAGGTGTCAACAACTGCCCCTTCAGTGCTCGGGGATGGTGGGCCCATCCCGGATCATCAAACTTTGACAAACCTGGTTTTTGGCTGACAAATTTCAAAACACCTCTCTTTTTTATGCAATTTTCAAATATATGGTTGGACCCTGGTCTCTAAGTTTCCTACATATCTCAGGTTACATGACAATTTAGGCCATTTGTAGTTCAACTCAATTATGCTTCTAAATGCAAATTTAAACTAATTTCGAATTTTTCGGTTGTAAGAAACTGAGAAACCCGGACTTATTTGTTGGATTGTGACTGACTCTCCTCTCTTGAGTCCTCCTACATATCCTTGGTCTTGTGGATCAAGTCAACATAGTTCGACTCAATCGGAGGAAAAGGGGTATCCCTTATGCGGGAAATCCTTTGTGCTCTCCGGTAAGTACCCGACCGGTTGTGGGGTTTTGGAAATAAAGTAAAATAAACCAATTTTTAAAGCTCAATCTTGTGGTTGTATGTGGTGTGGAATGGCGCCATCTCCTGTCCAGAAAGCTTGACTCTCGTGGCACCCTATCTCGACCGGCTACCTAAGACAAAGTTCCATGTTTGCTCCACATGTGTCAAAATCTAGTTGAATTAATCCACTCTTCTCCTCGGCGCCTGCTAACCTGTTTCCATCTACTGGGTAACTTCGTGGCGGACCTCTTTGTCCTATTTTTGCTTGTACCATCTTGGTGCGTTTTCGATTATACCTTCTTGGCATTGTTGCTTTGTTGGACCTCCTCCAGTCTTTGTTTGCATGACATGGCCCTCTTGGCAGTTGAATGAATGACCTTCACGGCAGTTTGTATAAATGGAACTAACAACAGTTTGTATGAATGTCCCTCGCAGCAGTTTGATACGAATAGCCCTCGCTGCAGTTTGATACGAATGGCCCTAGCGGTAGTTTGATATGAATAGCCCTCACGGTGGTTTGATATGAATGGCCTTCACGGCAGTTTTTATGAATGTCCCTCACGGCAGTTTGTATGAATGACCCTCGCGGCAGTTTGTATGAATGGTCCTCGCGGCAGTTTATTTGATGGCCCTCGTGGCAATTTATATGAATTGTGAGTGACGCTACTATATGCTCAAGTTCTTGAAGTGGATCTCGAATCAGAGGCTAGCCTACAGCCCAATCCTCTTCTCTTTCTATCATGTGAATCGTGTTATTACCATGATTAGGCAAAGGTTTGGTGCTCACATTTAGCGCAGCGGTCTGGAGGATGATCTCTTTTTTGTCAATCAAATCTTGTATTTTATACTTTAGATTGATACAATCCTCAGTATTGTGTCCGTTCCCACCAGAATGGTAAGCACATGTTTGATTTTGCTCGAAAGAACCTGTTTTTGGGATTGACGACCTTTGGTGGAACCGTTTGGATCATTCCTGCGGCACTCAACCTCTTGAACAGTTCAGTTTGAGTCTCCATCAGCAGCGTAAATACATGGGCAGGCTTCTTTTCAAAGTTATGACGTGGCAAATTATAGTATTTGGTGGTGGTTGATTTTGATAATTTGCGGGTGGGTTGTTTTGTGGGGCTCGGTAAGCTGGCGCAGGAGTTTGGTAATTTGGCTGTGGAGCTTGGTAGTTCGGTGGTGGTGATTGGAAGGTATTTTGTGGAGCTTGGTAGTTTTGTGGCGGTGATTGGAAATTAGGTTGTGCGTAAAAGACAGGCACTGGATTGTATGGTGCAGATAGGTAAGCATTTGGGGGTGGTGATTGGTAGACTTCCATGGGAGATTTGAATTCTTCATGTCTTTTGATCTTTGGGCTAGGGGTATGGGAAAAGTTTGCCACGTCCTCTTTCTTCTTCCTAGCGAGTCCCATAATAATTTGTCCGGTAGCCTTGCCGGCCACGCTTATAATCCTTCCTGATTTGAGGCCATCTTCTATGGCTTCCCCCATCTTTACTAGTTCGGAGAATGGTCTCCCGGCCATTGACAACATTCGATCATAGAAATCTGTTTCTTGGGAACGGATGAAAACGGAAACTAGTTCTTCCTCGCTTATTGGTTGTTGCACTCGAGCGTCTTTCGCTTTCCACCTACTCGCATACTCGCTGTAGTTCTCGGTGGACTTCTGTTTCACTTTTTCCAAGTAGTATCGATCCGGTACTGTTCCCACATTGAAATAGAATCTTTCCATAAAAGCTCCTAGCATATCTTCCCTTGTGGTCCATCGGCATATGTCTTGTGCCGTGAACCATTCAGAGGATTCTCCGGTTAAAATTTGGCTAATACCCTCATTATAAGTGACGGATTGTCCCTGACACCGACCTCTTGGTCACAGTAGGCTCGTAAATAGGCCTTGGGGTTGCCCATTCCGTTGAACATTTTAAATTTGGGCATTTTGAAGACCTCAGGAAAATTAAAAACCGGATGCATGTAGAGGTCATCATAGCTCAGACCCATAGCATTACGGGTAGCTCTCTTAGATTTTTCTAACATTTCGGCCATCTTGCGCTTCATTTTTTTGGTCGCGCCTATCTTGCTCGGCTCTCCAAGACTTTTGCATCTCCTCATAATGTCATAGGAGTATGGAAAGAAACGGTTGGGTGTGTAAGATGGCATTTAGGTGTGTGGGTTACCTTTGCGGGTGGTGGTGAAATGGTGCTTGGGCGTATAGTAGAGCTGGGGTGAGTGTGTTGCGGTGCTTGTCATAACGGTACTGAGTGGGTAGTTCTAGGGATTTAGACAGTGTTGAGAGGCGGTGGGGCATGGTAAGAAGTGCTAGGGTTAATAGGGTATGGTATCATTCCAGCGGGCTAGGTGGGGAAATGACCGGGCAATGGCGAGCTTAGAGATGGTAAAGGTGGTGGAGGCCTCCTTACCTTAGTAGGTGTTTCTTTGGCAGCACTGGCCATTTCATGTTTAGTAACATTCTCTTGAAGGTCTGCAACTTTCTCAAACAACATTTTGATGACATCCTCAATGTGTGAGAATTCTTGCAGGTTTTGGTGGGGGTGAGCCCCCGATGACGAGCTCATTCCAATTTTATTCGTTTTTTTAAGTACCTGTCATTTTTGTTTTGCCTTTGTCTTGTTGGGAGAGGGATACTATTGCAGCTTTGGATCTGGTGAAGTATGCTAGTGTGGAACAAATACGGATCAACTTTTTTCTCTAAGAAAAGAGCAACTCAAAGGCAGAGGACGTTAGTATGTTAGGCAATATAAAAGAATGCAAAATATCGCACATATTTAACATATAAGAAAGCAGCACACAAAAATCATATATTCAATTTAATGTCTGATTCATCCTGTGTTCCGAGGTTTCGGGTATTTCGGTTCTTTAAGTCATTTTGGATCTAGACATAGATAGTCTATATTCGACTTGCTTAGTCGGTCGTCTTGATGCCTGCTTGTACTTAAATAGCTAGGAGAAAATATATATTTTATATAATATAGGGACCGAGTCTTACGTAGACTGCCTACGTATCCCTCCGCGGGAAGTCAGGCCCTTCCGTAGTTCGGTTTACATAGAAAAGCATTTTTCTAAGCCTATACTACCCAAAAGTTTTCCCCGCACTGTGCCCGATAAGGGCTTCCTATGTATACCTCCTTAGGACATCAGGTCGGACGTAGTTTCTTCTACAGATAAATAAAAGGGGAAGGGAGGAGGACAAGCCTTGAAAAAATACAAAAAACGACCCTCACTTAAGTCTGAACAAAAATAATCTCTTCTCGAGATTAGAGCAGGTTGTTGTCCTTACAACTGTTGGTTCGGCTTGAGGCCCTATTTCCTAATAACAGGGTAGGAGTACTACCTAGATCCCCTCGGTATGGACCAAGTATTCCAACTCAAACTTGGAAGCCTCACACTCTTCGATATCATGCCCTGGCGCTCTTGAGTGGAACAAACAGATCCTTCGTTGACTTGATCCGCTTGGCGATGGTTTCCAAGATGCTCTGACTGGACGGACCTTTCTGATACTTGCCAATTTCTGGAAAATGCTGGCATTTGAGTCCTTAAAGATGGTGAAGTCATAACGCCAAACGTGGATGTCCAAAGGGATTCCTTCATTTCGAGTGACTGTGTCCTGGACCAACAAATATTGAGGTCCCCATAACTTGTGGTTTGTCTTGTGGTCGATCATTCTCACAATCCTTCTTCTTAGACCCAAACACTCGTCCGCAGTGTGGCCGGGTTCATTCTTGTGAAACGGGCACCTCTTGTGCGCATAGATTGGAGCGCAAGGCGGCAGCTTCTCATGGTTAACACATGTGGCATCCACACTCTTCATTTTCTCGAAGATCTTTTCTCCTCATATATTCTTTGGCATGATACGGCAAGGACAAGCAATGGCCTTAAGAGCGATGGCCCACTAAGTTAGTGATGGTGGACGAATGAGTTCTTGGGTTATGTCATTGTCCTCCTCTTGAGCCATAGAGGCGGCAGTGGTGGCCACTTTGGATGGCCATATAGGTTCTTATGGATCGAACTCCTCCTTGGGATCTTCGTTTTCTTTCTCGAGAGTCTCGGTTTTAACTGCCAAAGGTATAAAGCTTGGCGGCGTTCTTTTGACCTTATCTGATGGGCTTTCTTGGTAATGTCCTGACTCATTGGTCTCTCTTAGTGGACCCTTTACTAAGTTCAAAATATGGTTGACCTCCTTGATTTTGGTTCAGACCAATTCGATCTTGTCACGACCCAACCCGAGGGGCCGTGACTAGTGCCCGAGTTGGACACTCGTATACGAACCTGTTAGAGATAATCAGACTGATACTAAGGACGATATGGAAATCTATGAAAGCATGCAGTGGACTCAAATGCCATATATCATAATGAATCTGTCTCCGGAGGAGTCACGATTAACCATACATAAAAAAATACGCAAGCCGATAAGGCTGCCACTATACATGGGAATATCCAAAATGAACTACATTTGTATAACTGACTAAACCATATATTTACAACCCACACATGTCTACAGACCTCTAAGATTATGACAAAGTTTATATAAACTGATCTGTACCAAAATAGTTCAAGCTCCGGGATAATGGAGCTCTTCGAGCAGCTAGGCAGAAATCCTAAGCCGGAGGATAACCAAGCTGAGCGTCTGTACCTGCGGGCATGAAACGCAGCCCCCGAAGAAAGGGGGTCAGTATGAATAGTGTACTGAGTATGTAAGGCATGAAATCAACATATACATAATATCCTGGAAAACATTTGAGACATGTCAATGAATGGGCAAAATAAATGCATCAGTACAGCTATATCAAAGAAACGCATATATCCATAGAAATGTCACGACATAGCCCACAGCGTCACTGCCTGTCAACTATGCCATATATATACACATCACAACAAGGGCCACAACGTCACCCCCTGTCAACTGTGCCATACATATACGCATCACAACAAAGGCCACGGCGTCACCCCCTGTCAATTGTGCCATACATATACGCATCAAAACAAAGGCCACAGCGTCACCCCCTGTCAACTGTTCCATACATATACACATGACAACAAAGGCCACAGCGTCACCCCCTGTTAACTGTGCCATACATACACACATGACAACAAAGGCCACAGCGTCACCCCCTGTTTATATGCCTAGCCCGAAATTACAATTCAGTAAACAACAATAATAATAACAAGGCCAACATCAACCATGTTATTCTCAATACCAAACACTCCATAAAACCTCCCATATAATATTTATCTACATCTCCACCAATAGTATTATTATACATCTATTTAACGGTTCTATCTCCATAAATAAACTAAAATTAACATTAATAATAGGAGATTCATACCTTAATCCTGATAATATCGCTATATCTTCACTTTTTTCTCCTTAAACTTGAACCACACGCATCGCTATATGATTCTATACTCGTAACTATACATTGCTTGGATCGAAATTCGGAAATTATAGCTGATTTAGGCTTTAAATTCGAGTTTGGGAGTTAGGGAGCTTTCTAGGGAAATTTGGAATAATTTGGAAGAGGTTGGGCTGAAAAAAGAGGGGGCAAGCCCCTTTTATATTGGTTCAAATTCGGGTCGGGTACTGTAGCAGTACTGTAGCAGTCGGTACTGTAGCAGTACTGTAGCACGCGTTTCTGTTCTGTCAGCCGAACTTGTAACATCCATAATTCTCTACTCTGACGTCCTATCAAAGAGCGGTTTATTGGATTGGAAACTACACTCGATGAACTTCATTTTAGGCTTTTGAAACACCTTAAAATACTTGATATGCTAAGAGATATTCTGCCCTCAAGTTGGACCAAAATTTTGACACGAAACTTTACCCATCCTTTCTCCAAGTCGTACTACTCCATTTCTTCCGCTCATTTCCTTATACAACCTTCCGGTATACCTTATATACATCCTTTGCTCCTTAAATATACTTAATAATGCTTGCTCCTTCTATTCCAAAGTGGTTTTACTTAACCATAACTTAACGTACTTATGTTTCAAATTTGATAAGTGCTTCTTCAAAGATACGGGGTGTAACAGATCTTTTTTTCTAGCTTGCGAATCTTCCTACTATACGACCCTTCTTCCTTACTAGCGGTGTTGGTTCGACTTCTTTGTCCGTCCATCGATAGCAAGTTGACCTTTTTGGAGGTGCAAGAGGGTTAATTTTTTATGGATTGTGGCTTAGGCTTTTTTTTTGTTTTTCTTTGGAGAGTAATCGGAACACGATATCAATCAATCATTCAAAAAAATAATATGAAACACATAAACATTTAATCACATAATCATGTAAATAAATCAAGCTAGTCGCATTTCTAAAATAGTCAACCTAGTTGATTTGAAACATAAATGTGCCATTTGCATTAAACCATTGCCCCATAAATCATAATTTCATTAATAATATTTTCACCTAAGGGATTACAAAAGATCATAAAAGCATAAAGAGACAAAATCAGCAGAAGTGTCCTCCAGTGGATGATGACGAAGCTCTCTCTATCCTTGCCTTCTTGGGCCTTCGAAGGGCGGTCTAAATGTGGAGATAAGTCAATGTCAACACAACATCTATCAAAAACCCCTTATCTATGAAAGTCAT
>NW_026718925.1:0-28831 GCF_029784015.1 Lycium ferocissimum | reverse complement strand
AATTTTCTGGGTATTCTTGGTCTGAAAAATGGAGGAAAGGGCTGAAATTAGACTTAAATAGGCATGGGTCATAGGCCTAACCCGATTGGGCCGGTTTGGGCCTAACCCACCGACCTTTCCGCCTTAAAACGTCCATATCTCCTTATCCCGATGTCACCTATGTGCCCACAAACTATGGTTGGAAAGATAATTCAATTATCTACAACTTCTATCTTTAGTGTTTCAAATTCCAAACTTATAATACCGTTTACCCCCTCGAAGTCGGATCACCGAAAACATTACTTAAAAATATTTGTTTGGAGGACTTCCACTTTGATTTGGCTCAAGGGTCCTTCTTGAGTTATGTTTAACTTCACATATGTGATTCATATAAATTGTCGCATGTCCCAAAAAAAAATCTCAGTGTGTGGACCCCGCCTCAGCTTGCGAATAATTCGACGTACAAAAATACGAAATATAATGCTGTCAACGTGAGTTTAAATTATGACGCAACAACATGGTTGTCAATTTTTGGACTCCAATTTTTCTTGGTCATGGCCGAATGGCCTCTTGTTCTTTCTCCATGCTTCTTGAATTTTCTAGGGTGCTAAATGATGAAGATGACTTAATTAGTCATCTTTTGCCACTTATATAATTAACACATGTGGGCTATGGCCCACACCACACATGGCCACATATGGCCATTTCATGAAATATTATCTTTCTAAAATTTCACTTCTAGCCCTTAATTTCATGAAATGCTTAACTTTCCATAATTCACTTTTAACCCCAAATTTTCCTTATTCCAAATTTACCCTTAACACTCCATGCCAATGAAAAGATGAATATGCAACTTGTGCACTTTTAACAAAATCAGAAGAAATTACAACCTTGTCCTTAACTTATCATGACTAACTCGGATTATCCCGATGTACCAAAATACGGGATATAATAGGGGCACACCCCCGGGTTTCCCGGCGGAGATCGAGGGGTGTGGGATATTCGGGGAAGCGGAAAGCTCCGAGGTTTTCGGGCTCGCGGTTGGACGGAGGCTCCGGTAGTGGATGGGGCCGCCCGGACCTCCGTGTTCCCCTTTGTGAAGGATGTTTTCGTGCCACCGGTGCGTGCTTGCACTTGTGGCGTCGGGTCTGATGAGAGATTGTCCGGTTAGAGGTGGTGCAGGCAGCGCAGCTCAGTCTACCGGGTCAGCCGGTGGTTCATCTTCAGCCTCAGTAGCTATGCGCCCTGCGGGGCGAGGTACACCGGCACCAGCAGGCCGTGGCCGAGGTCGTGGTGGAGTTTTCGGTTCTAGCGGTCCTTCGAACCGCATTTATGCATTGGCCAGCCGACAGGACCAGGAGGCGTCGCCTAATGTTGTTATATATTCTTGGTCTTCTCTCGAGATGTGTGTATGCCTTGATTGATCCCGGTTCTTTTTATCATATCTTTCTCCCCTTGTTGCTAATAAAATTGGGATAAAATCGGAACCGATAGAGCCTTTTGAGGTAGCTACACCGGTAGGATACGGTTATAGCCAGGCAGGGTTTATAGAGATTGTTCGGTGATTATACGTTGGGATAATACTAAGGGCCGATTTGGTAGAGTTAGTATGACGTGAGTTCGACGTGATTATGGGTATGGATTGGCTAGCTTCTTGTTATGCTAATGTTGATTGTCAAAAAGATAGTCCGTTTCCAATTTCCGGGGGAACCGAAATAATGGGGCGGTGTAATACAACATCGCCGAGGTAAGTTTATTTCATACCTCAAGGCAAGAAAAATGATCGAAAGGGGTATATTTATCATCCGGTCCGTGTTCATGATTTAGAGCAGAGGCACCGATTCTTGATGGGTTCCAGTGGTTAATGAATTCTTAGATGTATTCCCAGATGAGCTTCCAGGTCTTCCCCCCGAGCGGGAGGTAGAGTTTGCTATTGATTTGTTGCCAGATACTCAGCCTATCTCTATTCCTCCGTACAGAATGGCACCTGCAGAATTGAAGGAATTGAAAGAGCAGCTGAGAGACTTATTAGAGAAGGGCTTTATTCGGCCCGATCATCACCAGGGGAGCTCGGTATTATTTGTAAGAAAGAAGGATGGATGGCAGGTGTGCATTGATTACGGTACCGAATAAGGTAACCATCAAGAATAAATACCCCCTCCCCGGATTGATGATTTGTTTGATCGGTTGCGGGGTGCCGGTGTTTCTCGAAGATAGGCTTGCGGTCGGGCTATCATCGAGGTGCACGGCACGAGAGGTGATATTCCTAAGACAACATTCAGGACCCGATATGGGCATTATGAATTAGAGTGATGTCGTTTGGGCTGACTAATGCTCCATCCGTATTTATGGACCTGATGAATCGGGTATTCAGACCGTTCTTAGACATGTTCGTGATAGTATTTATTGATGACATCCTAGTTTATTCTCGATCAGAAGCAGAACATGCAGATCATTTGAGAACGGTACTTGGCACACTTCGGCACCAGAAATTATATGCTAAATTTTCTAAATGTGAATTCTAGTCGACTTTCAAAGTGGCATTACGGGGCATATTATTGGAGCCGACGGCATCCGGGTGGATACCCGAAAGATTGAGGCCTTAAAGAATTGGCCTAGACCTACGACGCCCGGAGGTGCGTAGCTTTGGGATTAGCTGGTTATTATCGGAGGTTTGTGGAGAAATTTGCTTCGATTTCGGTGCCTTTGACAAGGTGACTCGAAGGGAGCTAAGTTCCGGTGGTCGATGCTTGCGAGCGTAGCTTCCGATTCTTGAAAAGAGAAGTTGACTACGGCTCCGATTCGACTCTTCCGAGGGACCGGACGGCTATGTGATTTATTGTGATGCCTCCGGCATTGGTTTGGGGTGTGTGTTGATGCGGCACGGCAAAGTTATAGCTTATGCTTCCCGGCGGCTCGAAAGCACGAGAAATCCTACTCACGATTTGGAGCTGGCCGCGGTGATTCATGCTTTGAAGATGTGGAGACATTATTTATATGGTGTTCATGTTGATATTTATACGGATCATAAGAGCCTCCAATACATCTTTAAATGAAGGAGCCGAACTTGCGGCGAGAGGAGGTGGTTAGAGTTGTTTGAAAGATTATGATGTTGATATTCTATACCATCTGGGAAAGCTAATGTTGTGGCATGCACTCGGCCGCAAGTCTGGGCGACCTAGCGTACGTGCCATCGAGAGAAGGAAATGGTTCGCGAGATCCATCAGTTGGCTAGTCTTGGAGTTCGCTTGGCTGATTCCGAGATGTTGGGGTTTCTGTTCGAGGTATTGTTGAATCCTCTATTACAGAAGAGATTAAGCGGCGTCAGTATGAGGATCCTATTCTGGCACAGTACAGAGACACAGCCCTTGAGAAGGAAAAGACCCCGTTCGAGCTTACATCCGATGGAGTATTATTACACAGGGGCAGATTATGTGTACCTGATGTTGCAGGGCTGCGGCGACAGGTTATGGGCGAGGCACATTATGCCCGTTATTCTGTTCACCCAGGGTCGACGAAGATGTATCATGATCTCAGGTGCTTATATTGGTGGGATGGTATGAAAAGAGATATAGCAGAGTTCGTCGCTCAGTGTCCAAATTGCCCGGCGGTTAAGATTGAGCACCGAAGCCCGGTGGGCTATTACGAGGAGATGGAAATACCGTCGTGGAAGTGGGAGATCATTAATATGGACTTTATTCCTGGCTTACCTCGCACTCCACGGAGGTATGATTCCATTTGGTTTAATGTTGATCGGCTGACGAAATCAGCCCATTTTCTTCCGGTCCGGACTACCTACTCAGTTGAGGATTATGCCAGGCTTTATATTAAGGAGATTGTGCGACTTCATGGAGTTCCCATAGCTATTATCTCCGATAGAGGTGCCCCCGGTTACAACTAATTTCCTGGAGATCGTTTCGGATTGGGGACACGGTGAGTCTCGGTGCGCATTTCATCCTCGGTCGACGGACGGGCCGAGCGCGCGGTCCCGGACGGCCGGAAGATATGTTGCGGGCACATGTTATTGATTTCGCAGGTAGCCGGGATGATCATTTGCCGCTTGTTGAATTTGCTTATAATAACGGCTACCACTCCGGTATTCGGATGGCACCGTACGAGGCGTTGTATGGCGAGAAGTGTAGGTCACCGATCGGTTGGTTTGATGTTGGGGAACCGGTTGATTGGCCCGGATGTGGTCCGGCGGTCGGTGGATAAGGTGAAACTCGTTCGGAGCGGTTGTTAGCGGCTCGAGTCGACGAGAAATCATATGCGGACAATCGTCGTCGACATTTAGAGTTTCAGATTGGTGATTGGTTTTTCCTTAAAGTGTCACCTATGAAAGGTGTTATGAGATTTGGCAAGAAAGGAAAGCTCAGTCCGAGATATATTGGGCCTTATCAAATTATTCGTAAAATAGGCAAGGTTGCCTACGAGTTAGATCTGCCAGCTGATTTGGGAGCAGTACATCCGGTATTCCACGTCTCTATGCTTCGTAAATGTATTGGTGATCCTTCCAGAATATTTCCTGTAGATGATATCCAGGTCACGGAGGAGCTATCTTATGAGGAGCAGCCTATAGCCATATTGGATCGTCAGGTAAGAAAGTTGCAGAATAAAGATGTGGCTTATGTCAAAGTGCTATGGCGAAACAATAATCGGGAAGAAATGACCTGGGAAGCTGAGGAGCAGATGAAGAAGAAGTATCCTCACTTGTTTCCAGTGCCTACAGGTAATCCGAATTCTTTACTTGACTATGTTGTTTGATGAATGAATTGTGTGTGTGATTGTTGGAAAAGAAACTCCCCGAATGCTTATAAGACCCCGTAAGATTAATCTAACATTCGAGGACGAATGTTCTAAAGGGGGGAGGATGTTATATCCCGTATTTTGTACATTGGGACAATCCGATTTAACTATGGTAAGTTAGGGACAAAACCATTCCGGGATACAAAGTCGAGACTTTTGACCTTCGATTTTATTGTGAGGCATAAGCTGTTCATGAATTTGTTGGTACGGAACAATTAGGAAAATTTGGGACCAAAATTGGAATTAATGGAAGTTGGAAATCATGCAAAAATAAGGCCCTTGGCCGTGTGGTGTGGTGGTTGGCCCACACAATTTGTGGACAATTTTAATTGGTCCAACACTTGTGTGGGCCAAGGGACACATGTATAAGTCTTATACTAGCTTAAGAAATGACTACCGATTCATTCATCTCATCCAACACTTAGAAAAAAAAAGAGCAAGAAGTTGAAGAGAAAAAGAGGCTCTCGGCCAAGAGGAGGGAAAAACCAACTCCAATTCAAGCCATTCCAAAAATGTTTTGTTGATGCAAATCCACTAATTTGAGGTCCCTAAGTAACGTGGAAGTGTTGTTCGGGTCATCCAACCATTCGTTGTGTCAATTGCAAACCCTAGGCAAATTGTGGAGTTGAAGAAGAAACGTAAGAATTGATCATGTTTTATATGTTATAAAGGTTGTATGCATGTTGTAGTATGTTAAAATGGATGAATATCATGAAACATAGTAAGTTGGAATTGAGGCCGGGTATATGGGGTTTGGCCGTGTGATGTGTATGTTGTGATTAGGTGATGAGTTAAGTTCTATGTAGTATGTTAATTGTTGTAGTGTGAAGAAATGAATGAGAATTTTCAATATGTGCATGTTTGTATGTTGGCCGAATGTAACCTCCCATGTGTGACAAAGAATGAATTAATATCGCTTAATGTTTTAGTTGTTGTCATTATGAATTCCATGATGAGAATGAGAGTTTAATGACTCAAATTGATGTTGTAATTGTTGCGGACTGATTTGGAGGTTATTGTACATTTGATGTAATTTGTATATTTATGAGAATGATATCGTTATAGTGTGGATTGTTGATACAAATCATGATTTGGAAGTGAGGGATGGATTATAGTGTGTTCTCGGGTTTGGGGCTGTTTTCGGGTAGATTGGAACAATTGTTGGATTGTTGGAAATGTTGTATGAATTGCTTGAAATGTCTTTGGATGTTGTTGGTATGGGTTCGGGTTAGTATTTGAATGTATAAGCGTGGATGTTGGCTTGAAGGTAAGCCGTTGAATTGAATATATTGAAAGTTGTTGAATGATGTAAAAGAGAGTTATTAATGTTATATTGCCTTTCGGATTGCTTATTGTTGTTGTTGTTGATTTGGCCGAGTTAAATTCTCGGGGTTGGCCTATTTACAGGGGAAATGCTGCCCAAATTTCTATAGAATTAAGGGCTAAATTGGAATTAAATGCCCAAATGTCTCTAGCTAATGCTTGGCATATTATGACTTGTTTGTAGACCTTGGGCAGCCCGAGACGTAGGTTGCATTTATCTTGAGTTTGAGCTAGCGTTGAGTGCGTACGAGGTATGTAAAGTTCAATTCTTTCTTCTTTGGCATGCCTTAGTTGCAAATAGGCTATGACACGAGCCTCGAGGAAATTCTATTCCCGCAATCCGAGCATGTTTATGACTCTTATTCGCTTCTTGGAATTAGTATGTTGATATGATGAAATATTGGCCTTTATGTCTTTGAAATATTTGATTTTCAACTTTTGCATAAAAAGTTTGGCTTTTAAAGAGTTCCGTAACTACGAACGCCCGTATCTTTCACAGAAAGGCTCGGATTGCCTCGATATGCTCATCCGTGATTTTATGGTGTTGTCACACCCTGAATCCGATAGGGTGTGATGGGCACCCGACCTCGGGTCAACAGGGCCGAGCGAACCCTCTGACTATCATAATACTCGTAGTCATAATGGGCCCTTAACCAGATCATAAATGCATAATGAATTTTTTTTTTTTTGAAAAACGAACATGCTTTATATCTTTTCAAATCAAACAAAACTTGCGACCGTACAGAATCCGTAATATCATGTATAACAATACGACGGCTTATAGAGCCGCTCACAGTTACATCTTATACACACGACTGCGTACGCAAAGTCTCTAACATAATCGGATACCATAACGCACATATATATACTCGGCAAGCACTCACGGAGAGAATGGAGCTCGCCAATCCCGTCGGAACATCTTCGCTAATGTCTTCGGCTCACCCCTCACATGGGTGTACACAACGCGGCATGAACGCGGCCCCGAAGAAAGGGGTCGAGATTTGAAATATGTCTTGAGTATGTAAAGCGTAAAAATCCATTAACGATAATCATATTTTCTCGGAATGAAAAATCACGAGAAAACAAGTATAGAACCGGAGAGTCATAACTTGCACGTGTCTCACTTATCATGTACATACATATGCCGGTGAGCAAAACATATCATAATCATGTCAATTCGGAAATCATGTGCGAAGTACAGGAAACAGATTTAGTAATCAGAATGTCAGAAGGCTTAGCTTATGTCACACCCCGATCCTACTAGGGTGTGTGTCACAACCCAACCCCGTAGGCCGTGACTAGTGCCCGAGTTGGGCACCCAAACACACTTATCAAATCCGAATCACACACAGCTGGCTTACGCGTATACAAAAATCAAACTGTCTCAAACACATCTCGAACTCAATCATATATATATCGGAAGCCGACAAGGCTATCAAATGGCGCATGGGCCCAAAACATATAACATACAAACCCATCTGTACAGGATAGGCACATAACCCACATATACGTCTACAGACCTCTAAACAGACCAACAGACTCATATGACGGGACAGGGCCCCGCCGTACCCCTGAACAAATACATACAGATGCAGCGAACGAGTATATACCAAAATGTGGGCTCCGGAATAGAAGGAGCACTCCAACACAGCAGGATAGGTGTCCTAAACCGGCGGATCACCAAGCGGGGCGTACGTACTGCGGGCATGAAACGCGGCCCAGAAGAAAGGGGGGTCGGTACGGAATATGTGCGAGTATGCAAAGTAGAAAATACGATAAACAAATACGAGTCACACTCGAAACGAAGTACCGAAAGTAAGTACATTTCCAAAATGCCAAATGTTTATTTTCAAAATACAAAGCATGCATAGGGCACGAAAAAATATGGTCGCCCGCCCGTCGATGGCGCCATAACACGACATAACACCGAAGGTTTCAAATCTCCGTATCCCCATCACACATCATAACACGGCATAACGCCAAACACGACGCATAACACCAAATATAAACGGAACCGGCCCTCTAGCGAGGGCTCGGTGAACCATAACACGGCATAACACCGGAGTATATCATAGTGCGCACGACAACATAACCGGCCGGGATCCGGTGAAAGATGTACCAACAAAACGCACGAGCGAGTCGTGAGTAACCATATGCATAAAATCATTATCATAGATTCAAAAGGTAAGTAAAATGACCATACTTGGGAATCGGGAAAATCGTCATACCAAACTCTTTCAAACGTCATCAGAAATGTACAAAGGAAGGTCGCGGGACCCACGGACGAGTGTCGACCCGAGCCGGGCCCGCCTATGGAAAACATACTCATCACACGCCATACAACCTCCCACAATGATATCGAGGCAATCCGAGCCTTTCTGTGAAAGTTACGGCAGTTCGTAGTTTCAACATCGTTTAAGAATAAAACTCTTTTGAAAACCAAACTTTTATGCAATTTTAAGAAAAATCAATTATTCCAAAAACATCAAAGCCAATATTTTCTCACATCAACGTACGAATACCGAGAGACAAACGCGAATCATAGACATGCTCGGATTGTGAGAATAGAATTTCCTCGAGGCTCGTGTCGTAGCCTATGTACAACTAAGACATGCCAAAAGAAAGAAGAGTTAAGCTTTACATACCTCGCTCGCACACAACGCTAATCCAAATCAAACCTATATCTCGAATTCTCCAAGATCTACATAACATCAATAAATACCAACGTCAACTATAAGCATTCGAAGCTCATTTTCAAACTAACACATAATTCTATAGAAATTTGGGCAGCACTTCCCCGAAAATAGACCAACCCCGAGAATTCAACTCGGCCAAATTCAACAACACAACAACACCAACAATCATTCCAACAATATCCACAATCAATTCGAAACGCATTCGAACATTAAAAATTCTTCTCCACACATTCCAACAACATTCCAATTATGCTCACTACAACTACATACCTACAAACCAACATGTAATCAAACTAACACATATTCAATTACCAATCCAAAACCATTCAAACAATATTCAAGAACTCTTTAAACAATTCACACAATATTTTCAACAATCCAACAAATGCTCCAATCCACCCGAAATTGTCCCCAAACCCGAGAACCTCAACTCTAACACATTCCTCGATTTCAAATCATGATTTGCTCCAACAATCCATACTCTAACCATGTCATTTCCATAAACATAAAAATTACACTAAATGCACCAAATCTTCCAAATCAGCCCATAACACTTACAATACCAATTTGAGTCATTAAACTCTCATTTCCAACATAGAATCCACATAACAACAACAACCAAAATTCCAAGAAAACTAATTCATTTCTTGACACACATAAGAGGCCATATTCGGCCAACACACCTACATACATACTTCATGATTTTCATTCATTTCAACACTCTACAATAACCAAACATGCTACATAAAACTTAGTTCATCACTTAGACACACAACACACATGCACACGGCCAAACACCATAGTACACGGCTCAACTTCATCATGCCATATCTCATGAATTTCATCCATATTAACATACAACAACACACATAAACCTTCCATAACTCATAAAACAAGATTAGAACTTACCTTTCTTCACAACTCCTCAACTTGTCTAAAGTTGGCCAAGGATGAAAACGAACAATCCAACGCTTGAAACAACAACTCCACGTTACTAAGCACCCTCCAATTAGTAGGTTTGCTTGAAGAAATAATTTTTGGTGGCTTACTCTTGGTCTTGATTTTGGAAGCTATGGCCGAATGGTTGTTGGTGTTTTTCTCCAAGGTTCTTGATTTTTCTTAAGTCTTGAGATGATGATAAAATGGTCCCTTAATCATCCTTTATTACAAATAATGGCCAACCATGTGGCCATGGCCCACTCCAAAGGTGGCCGGCCACATGGCCCTCCCTTTTTTCTTTCAATAATTGACAACTTCCCGTTATTCCATCTTTGGTCCCAAATTTTCTTTGATGTTTCCATACCAATAACATCATACACACTTAGGTCTTACGACAAAATCGAAGGTCACACGTCTCGACTTCGCATCCCGGAATGGTCTTACCCTAACTTATCATAGTTAACCCGAATCGTCCCAACGTTCCAAATACGGGATATAACATCCTTCCTCCTTAGAACATTCGTCCTCGAATGTTCAACTAGTCTTATAAGGTCGTATAAGGATCTCGGGGAGAATTCCCGTTATTACCATAACACATAGTCGTACCTGCCAATCATACTCTTTCTCTCCTTCTTTATCTCATTGCCAGCTTCTCATGTCATCTCTTTATCTCGAATTCGAACTCTTCTATTGTTCCTTTGCTTAGATCTCGTCTTTCAACTTTCCGATCACACATTATCTTTTAAAATCCTAGCTTCTCATTTGCCTCTTACATCTGAACTTGCAAGATCTCCGGAAAACTTCCCAGGGGGTCACCCATCCTGAATTTGCTCTCACCCCAGCACGCTTAACCTCGGAACTCCGATGAAATACGATGCTTTACCCCCAGTATAATCGCGTCCACCCCATCACATGACTTTCATCACATAATCTGGAGTAAATTGAAGCTCTAACAGATTTCCAAACGCTCTCATAACACACTTACTATTTTAGCCCTCTCCAACCCTCGACACTAACTTCTCACCTACGGACATGCCTACTTCCCATTCCAGATACCCAAATTCCCTATGGCAACAGACATACCTTGATCGTCGTTATTTATAAATACCTAATTATCGGCTTTCGGATCCCTACTCGCCGCTATCAAACAACATTCATACAACAAATACACATACATAAGAATATTACAATAAAGGCTCATATACTGTATCCGCGTTCGGTGCGCCTCGGATCCCGCCTACCTGCCAAAGCGTATATGCGGTTCGAAGGACCGCTGAACTGGGGACTCCGTCGCGACCTCTGCCACGGCCTACTGGTGCCGGCACACCCTGACCCATAGGGCGCATAGCTGCCGAAGAAGATGAACCGTTTTTGACCGGTAGATGAGCCGCGCCACCCAAACCAACCCTAACCGGGCAATCTCTCATCAGATGGCCACGGCGGCCACAATTAAAACAAGCACCGCTGGCACGGAAACACTCTCCCGGGTGAGGCCTCCCACAGTGGGGGCACGGAGGTACGGTGGTCTCGGTGAGCGGAACCTCCGCACTTTGCTGAGGACACGAGGCCACGGAACTGCGGTCCGCCCCGGACGGTCCTACGCCATCAAATCGCCTACTAACAGTGTGTATCCCGGCACCGGCGGCGGGAAATATCCACCGGACGATGCGAGGTCGCCCGCCTCGGGGAATCTCCTAAATACCACTGTAAATCGGCCCTCTTCGGGCGGCCTCCCCATATCACGATCTCTCTTGGCCCATCCGCCGATGCCGGTCCTCCATCCCACAGGCGTGCGCACCATGAAAATGTCCATATCAGTCTGCGACGCCATCGTCATGCAGCTATCAATCAAGTAGCTGTCCAACCCTATCACATATCGATGCATTCGGTCGGCCATATCTGCCACTATAGCAGGTGCATATCGGGCCAGAGAATCGAACTCCAAGTTATACTCACGAACACTCCGACCCCTCTGTCGTATTCCGCAAAAATCTATCAACCCTCGCCCTCCCGCAACTCCGGGGGCAGAAAGTGACGGAGAAAGGCGGTACAGTAAACTCGTCCCACGTGGGCGGGAAGCACCCTCACCCACGGATGGCTCCCGGGACTCATACCAATTAAGAGCAATATCCCGTAACACCGTGCGAGGCTAACTCAACGGACTCGGTCTGCGAAGCCCCGACCGGTCCCAATGAGCGTCTCATCTCGCCGATGAAATCATGGGGGTCCTCGTCGGGCTTAGACCCGAAAAACTCGGGGGGGTTCACATGTCAAGAAATCGCGAACCCTCGGGCTATCACGCTGTCATCATCATCATTACCTCTGCGCCGCGTCCGCGGCTTGTCCCGCCACTATCGTCGTCAACATATATCACGGCCTCCCTCAACGTCTGTCCTCGGTACCCGAGCTGGGGAGGCCGGCGGGCGGCGGGGACTGCTCCGACGTCCAAATTGGTGGAGTGGCCGAACCTTCCGACTGAAGTACAATACCGGGCGTAGTCGAGCACGAGCCCGTGTAACTCTCGGCGCCCGACTAGTCTCTCCTGCCACCACCTTGCCCTTCTGGGAGGCCGTTGCCTTCTTCGGAGGCATCGGCGAAAAATATAACAATCGGTCGAAAAGAGTCATCCTAATAGCACGGCCACTATCGCACGATCTAAGATTCAAAGAAAAGTAACACCCTAGATGTCTGTAGCCTCACTTGTTTATAGATGTGGTGCACAACACACCGATAAACAAGACTCTACGAGACACGGCTTTGTAAACATTCCGAGGACAAACCGCTCTGATACCACTTTTGTCACGACCCAACCCCGTAGGCCGTGACTAGTGCCCGAGTTGGGCACCCAAACACACTTATCAAATCCGAATCACACACAGCTGGCTTACGCGTATACAAAAATCAAACTGTCTCAAACACATCTCGAACTCAATCATATATATATTGGAAGCCAACAAGGGCTATCAAATGGCGCATAAGATTTCAAAATATATAACATACAAACCCGTATGCGTACGGATAGGCACATAACCCACATATACGTTACGGACGTCTAAACGGACCAACGATTTCATATGACGGGACGGGGCCCGCGTACCCCGAACAAATACATACGGATGCAGCGAATGAGTATATACCAAAATGTGGGCTCGAAATAGAAGGAGCACTCCAACACGATCGGGATAGGTGTCCTAAGCGGCGGATCACCAAGCGGGCGTATGTACTCCCGGGCATGAAACGCGGCCCCCGAAGAAAGGGGGTCGGTACGGAATATGTGCGGGTATGCAAAGTAGAAAATACGATTGAAACAAATCGAGTCACGCTCGAAACGAGTACCGAAAGTAATCCATCCACGTAGATCGAGTCACGCTCGGTAATCCTCAAAAATACTCCCAAACAATATTGCCTATCCTATTTCTTGCTTATTACTTTATGTCTCTTCACCGAGAAAGTTTCGTCTGCGCGTCCTCTTATGGTCTCCAACCATTCCATATGCTCTAGTTTCCCTTAACCTAACTTCTCATATGTCTCTTAGGTACGAATATATCGGATTTCTGCATACTTGATCACCCATAAGAATTGCTCCCCACCGAGCATGCTTAACCTCGAAACTTTGGTAGAATCCGGTGCCTTAATGCTTGATATAATTGCGTCCACTTCCTCGTATGACCTTTATTACATGTTGGAGTAAGTCGAAGTCTTACCCTCGAAACATTTCATAATACGTCCTTTCCTTTGTAATTACTATTTTGCCCTTTTCGATTCCGAATGTTCACCTTCCATATCGTGTGTATGACTACTTCTTATCCTGGGCCTCCAGATTCCCGAGGGTAATGATCGCACCTTCGTCGTCATGCCAAATCCATAGCCTTTCTTGAAACGTCGCATCTCGCTTATTATCTGTTTATCGTATTTCCTTTCTGCACTTCTTCCTTAGACGTACCCGTTACGGTAGGACCTCCTTTACCGTGACTACTATTCAAAATCTGTACGTCGAAATATTGATAACACCTCGCGAGAACATACGGTCTTATGACACACTCCGGTCATTCGGTGTTTCCAATTTCGGGCGACGGGTTACGTTAGGACTTACCTCTATGGCCTTCCATAGCGTCACTCGCTTTCTTCTATCGAATTATATAGGAAAATCTTATTTCTTATGACTTGGCTCTATCGCACGATCACGGGACGAAGAAGGTCAACAATTCCTAGATGCCCAATTTCCTCGTTTATAAATGTGGCCGGCTTCACACCCAAAAACTACCGGACACGACTTTGCGACAACCCTTAGACCGACTGCTCGATTTTGTCACAACCCCGATCCTACTAGGGTGTGATGGGCACCCGACCCCATATTCGGAGCCGAGCGAACCCGCTGACTCTTACTACATACATACTTTCTTTGGATTCTTAGATTAAACAAAAATAAAATACATAGTAAAGCTTTCAAAATCTTTTGTCGTTCCCAATTAAACACAATTTGTAAACATAAGGGCTCTGTATCATAATGTATAATAAAGACATATCGGCTAGTGGAACCATTTTCAAAACTGACACACTAGACCCACGACTTTGTCTGCAAAGTCTCTAACTTCGAACATAAATATAGCACATATAATCGACTCATAACTCCTTACAAATGGAGTCTACCAACTCCGCCGGAACGTCTTCTGAATAAGCTCTTACTTGTACGAGTGTACTTGACATGAAAACGCAACCCACCAAATGGGGCGTCGGTACGAGTAATGTGTAACTTAGTATATAAGGCATGAGTAATATCACGAAATCATAATAGAGAACATAAAACATGACATAGGAGAGTGATATAACCTGTAACTCTGTTTGTCTACCCTGATAGATATTGTGCAAGTTAACTTTGCCTTTGGAGTTGTCACGACCCAACTAGGGGCCGCGACGAGTACCCGATACTTGTACCGGGCACCCCCTGTCATTCATCTTATTCTTATTACTAAGTGGGCCGTATAAACACTGGCATTTTTTTTCCTTAACAACATCGCCGATAATAGCATACATATACACGAGTAGTAGTGATCAACGATCTTTGACATATCACACGGTGACAAAGGCAACTAGGTTGTGAAACCGCTACTGTACATATCTGTCTACGAGCCTCTAAACGCAATACATATAGTTACAAGTAAGCGACTTTCTTTGTGTCCAAATATATACACAAAAACGATTACCCAAAATAGAAGCTCGGAACAACCGGAGCGTCTTCCAATGTACGGGAAAAAGCTCTAGGAGTCGAGCCCGTCAACCTGTCTACCTGCGTGGCATGAGACGCAGCCCCCAAGAAAAGGGGTCAGTACGAGCAGTGTACCGAGTATGTAAGCCATGAAAGATAATACAGTGAAGCATGTAACATATGAGCAATAACAACATGTGGGACCAAAGATCATATAACGAGATAAAAGGATAACCTGTACCTGTAAGTGCCTTTCAGGCGGATGTCATGCTTGCTTATTATATACTTTTGTTCAAAACATTTCGTGTCATATACATGTGAAAATAACAAGTCATGTCGCCGAAATACGTCGGCTCGCCCACATGTGTCCCGCGTCCGGATCCGCGTCGGGATGGAATTACGCCACCGACCAGGTGGCAATGCGTCTATAGCGCAACATGTATCCATTCCCCAAAATTCCCCATTTTCATATACATATCATATACATGTCATATACATATCATATAAGCAGCATGCATAAGAACCCAAAGAAAGTCATGTGTCGGTCGGGGTGACGTAAGGTCGGTAGCCCCCGACTACCTTATGGAATAACCACGGTCGTTTCGTCTCACCTCGAAGGAACAATCATTATAAGGCGAGACCATCAATGAATAGCAACACCATGAGAAAACATAAAATAAGATTATAAAGTTCCTATGAAAGAAGTAATGGAAACCGATATGCACGTTTATCGAGACTCGGGTGACGAACATAAAAACACGGTCATCATGTACCATTAGGTCATTCACGAAGGTTTCAAGGCATTTTAATTTCATTTCCAAAGGTTTCGGACGTATGAACACTTCTTTTCTTTAAAGCACAAGTTATGGATTCAATTCTATTGAATGAAAAAGGAATAAATTTAGGTGTCGTTTCCGAGGGGTAGGACTTTTCCCGAGGGTCGGATTTCAACCTATACTAACTAGGACATGCCAGATGAAGGAGAGGTAGGCTTCACATACCTTTTACGCTTTGCTCACGTCTCCAAACTCAAGCTCCAAGTTCGCCAAAATCTACAAATTGGTCATGTTTACCAAACATGATTAGTGCCTTTAAATTGAATTCTCAAAATAATACTTGGCTACCGAAATTTCGGCAAAGACCTCCTAAAATATTCCATTCCTCCAAGTTCAACTTGGCCACTTTTTACTCAACAACAATCCGGGAATTCAAACCCGGCCAAACTATCAACCAACAATACCAACAAACCACTTATATTTAAATTCTACTCAATTCAATTCTTTTCAATGCAATCCAATACGATTCCATACAATTCAATATAACTCAATACAATATAATTCACATAATATTCCAACAATACCATCAACATACTACTTACCCACATCTTCCAATTTATGAAACAACAACAACATTTTTTTCCTTCTTTCAAATTCAATCACAACAACCCAATTTTCATTCCTCCAAACCATTAAATCTTTACTCTAACACCATAGAACCTACCATAACAACAATTTCCATTCTAAATAAAATCAATTCACCACACCCTACCATAACCTACACCATTCGGCCAACCCTCCATTATGCATGCTTTACATGAATTTTCATAGTTTCTACACTTCACAACAACAACCAACACACAACACAACACAACACAACACACAACACATACTCACACACACGGCTTGCTCTAGCAAGTCACGGCCACACACATGCACTTTTACAACACATGAATTTCATCCATTTTCATCCTCCACAACATGCATAAACACTCATAACATACAAAAGAGAAATTAAACCTTACCTTTTCCTCAACTCTTCACTTGTCTCAAATTAACAACTTGCATGAATAGGAGTTCTTCTTGCTCCACAAGTCACTTCACCTTACTAAGAACTCTTCAAAGGATTGTTTGGCTATGAAGAACAAGTTGGAAACTCTCTTCTTTTTCTTTCTTTTTTTTTTTCTCTCTAAGGCCGAATGGCCATGGCTCTTTTTCTCCTTTCTTTCTTTTGTTTCTTATCTCATGAAAACTCTAGAGAAATAAGATGAATAAGTCATCTTTCCCTTATATATATTAGCCTCCTCTAATGAGAATTAGCCATATTACCCTAAGCTTGGCTTGGCTTCATTTGGCCAAGTATTGAAAGTGGGGCCCACGGCCAAGTGGCCCCCTTTCTTGAAAATTCTAGCAAATTTCCTCTAATTCATGAAAAACATTTTCCTTAGTTCCAAATTTGCCCCTAGCCTTTCTCCATATTTCCATGAGTCATTTTGCAAATTTACCTTTTTACCCCTGGCCTTTCTTAATATTCCAACTTTACAATTTTCCCATACGCAACTTGTGTCACTTGCCTCGACTTACCCGAGGGTACAAAATACGGAATGTAACAGGAGTACTATATAGATACTACAAGTAAACTGCCCGACCGTGTAGGTGCGGTGTGTAACTGCCCGACCATATAGGTGCGGTGGACTACTGCCGACCATATAGGTACGGTGTAACGCTTTCGATGCCGCACCATGGAATAAAGGGGAGTAATCTGTCATCTGAGTGCCCCTTGGGGCGGATGCCATGCATGCTAGCTTTTAAAAAAAACATGTAAATATCTGTAAGTAAACTGCCCGACCACGTAGGATCGGTGTATAACTGCCCGTCCATATAGGAACGGTGTAATGAGCCCGCGTCCAGGCCTCCCGCGTCCCGGTATAATGCGCCCACCCAGACGCGTGGTGTGTGCCCGACCGCCCGTTGGACGGCACGGTGTCATAAAATAAATCATATGTAAATATAAAGCATGAGAGCCCAAGTGAAAACTGCAACTCTATCGGAGTGACGTAAGGTCGGTAACCTCCGATGATGTTATGGAATAACCATGGGCGCTTTGCCTCACCTTGAAGGAACAATTATAAGGCGAGACTATCAATCAAGGATAACATCCCGGGAAACATAAAACGGGTCATGACATATCATTTCATGTACTTTGAAACCTTTAAAATAGTCATTATCCAAAAATAGCTTAACATTTCATATCGTCGTATTCATGGTAAGAACATATCCTTGACATATTCGTTCTAGTCATTTTCTCATATCTAGCATCATTATTGTCATCATAAAATCATAGTCGTTGTTTTGGTCATAAAAACTTTCAAAAATCGTAAAACTTGGATTTTGGAGAAAAATGGATATTTTGGAAAACATTCATAAACTTTTAGGAAGGAAAATCATGCTTTGAAATCATAACTTCTAATCTTTGAAAATAAGGACGTTATGGGAGCGTTTATAAAATCGCAACGTATGATTCATGCCATAGAAGGAAAAGGGACGAGCCTTAACATACATTCGTGCCGCGCCTCACTAGCTACGCTTATTCGTCCAACTTGTCAATCTACATACCAAAGGATTCACACAATCATTTAATCCATTATTATTCACTTGTCTCAACTTTTCAAATAAATTCACTTATATTCTGCCGAAATTTCGGCAGCATCTCCCCTGAAAATACACCGTCCCGAGAATATGGCTCGGCCCAAACCAACATCAACAAACCCGAGAATTCAACTCGGCCAATCCAACAACAATGCCAACAATCTTACTAACCACATTCCATTCATATTCAATTCAATTCAATTCAATTCAATTCACATAATCTTTCAACAACTCAATCAATATTTTACTTTACCCGAAACCTTCCAATTCCACAATAACCATACATGTCATCATCATTCATATACGTTAACTTCAACAACACCCTTCATTCAACACCACATAATCCACAATGACAACAACTAGAATATCAAATCACATCAATTTACCACAACTTACCAAATCCTCTACCATTCGGCTACAACACTTCTCACATAGATTTTCATGAATTTTCATTCATTTCTATACATTACAACAACAACCAACATACTACATAAAATAATTGGTTCATCACCCTTACACAACACCAACATACACGGCCAAACACACCACATGCATACGGCCACAACACAACATCAATATTCTTCATGAATTCCATCTATTTCTACACACCACAACATTCACAAGCATCCATAACATGGAAAAGAAGGTTGAATTCTTACCTTTTTCCTTCAACTTCCTCACTTAGCTAAGGTTGGGACTTTGCAACAAAGAGCAATTCTCTTGCTTCAACAAATATACCATGTTGAAGAGCATCCTTGAATTAGTAAAAATACATGAAGAAACAAATTTTTGGAGCAAGATTTCCAAGGCCTAATTTTTTCCATGGTTGGCCGAATGGCCCTTTCACTCTCCCTCTCTTCTTTGTTTTCTTTCTTTCTTTCTTTCTTTCTTTCTTTCTCTCCTTGTTAAAATATGACCACCCCTTTCTTATATATATATATACATATTGCATGCATGTGAGGGGCACATGCCCCCTCTCTAGATTTTTCTTTTCTTTTTTCCCCTTTCTTTATTTCTAGAATTTTCTTATTTTCCATGGCAAAGATGACTTATTTTTTTGTCATCATTTTCACTTCATTTCTCTAGAAATTTCTTGAAATAACAAAGAAGACTTAATTGTCTTCTTATGTACACTTTAGCCCTCATAAAAAAATGTGAGCATACACTTACATGTGCTACATTTTCGGCCAACATGGCCATTCCATGAATTTTTTCTAGAACATCATAAATTCCCATTTTACCCTTAGCCTTTCCGCAAAATTACCATACTAATAATAGTCATAAATAATATTTATAACAACTCGTCTCTTAAAATAATTTTTAAGAATGGTCTCGCCCGTAACTTCCCACGACGACCTCGAAATTTCCAAACGTGCAATATACGGGCTATAACAGCTTATTCCTCTTTTTTTGAAAAACATTTCTGTCTCACATATATAGGAAATAGATCATATCATAATAGCTGACATTAACCGATGTGGGATTTGCCTAAACCAATGTGGGATTCGCCTAAACCAAATGCGAATTTTGCCTCGCCACCGGGTTTGCCCCACCACCGCTCCGAAATAACATCATATTTCCGAATATATATATATATATATATATATATATATATATATATATATATATATATATATAACACATAACGTGTCCCGGCCCTCCAGTGAGGGACTCGGTAAACAGAATCATCAGACTATCATATCATCACATCGGACAGAATCATCATATTATCGTATCATCAGAACAGATTCATTATATTACCAGATCATCACATTATCAAACCATCATGCCATCAGAACATTAGACTATCATGTCATATTGCCTATGCGGTCCGTAATAGGACCCGGCGGACAGAACGTGATCGCCCCTCCTGCCTTGGGCGCCACAACTCATCATACTTCGGAAATTTCATATCTCCTACATCTCCGTCACACATCATCACATCATATCATATCATATCATATCATATCAGAAACTCATCATACTTCGGTAACATATCATATCATATTAGGCGCTCATCATACTTCGGAAGCTCATCATACTTCGCATTGTGCGCACGATAGTACCGGCCCGGACTGGGCGGAATAACAAAAATGTGCACGAGCGTTAATCGTGGGATCTATATGCCATTCGAACATTCAGAGAGATTCCATAGAATAATCAAACGAATTATCATTTACAAGCCAAAGCAATAGTCAGATTAAGTTCCTTCCGAACGTTACTCGGAAACATATCAAATAAAACTTTATCCATCATAGTTACGTATCAAAATCATATGCATACGAATTCTCATTTTATACTTTTACAGCGTATTCCGTAAAGTAATCAAAACGACTATTATTCAAGAACCAAGCCCATAGTCATAGTCAAATCCAATTTCTTTCGAATGCTACTCGGACTTGTCAATTAGAACCTTAGCCATCATAGCTACATATCGGAATCATATACATACGATTTCTCATTTCGTACTTAACAGATAAGTGAGTAATCATGTTTGTAAGTCAGATTATTAACAATATTAAGTTATATTAACAAGTTGTTAGAACTATGCAACGGAACGTCTTGCGGGCCCACGGGCACGTACCAAACCGGTCCGAGCCCGCCTATGAATGTCGGGGATGTTATACATTAGGGAACCTCCTACGAGCGTTTCGGAGCGATCCGAGCTCATATGTAAAAGTTACGGACGTTCGTAGTTTCCGACTCTTTTACGTACATAATCTTTTATGCACATTCATATTCAGTCATACAAAGGCATAGAAACCATAATTTGACTACGTTATACATACGGATATCAAGAAACAAATAAGAATCACGGACATGCTTGGATCGCGAGAGTAGAGTTACCTCGGGGATCATATCATAGCCTATTCATACTAAGACATGCCAAAGAAAGAGAGGTGAGCTTTACATACCTTGGCCGCCCTCTGAACTAATCCAAACTTGAGTCTCGACTTCTCACGATCTACAATAATGTCATTACGCGTCAACCATTAGTCATAAGCATTGAAGAATTCAATTACAAACCATCACTTGTCTACAGAAATTCCGGCAGCATCTCCCCTATAAATCCAACACCCCCGAGAATTCAACTCGGCCAAATCACAACAACCAAACCAACAATCATATTTACAACATCAATAATCCATTCACAAATATTCAAGACAATCCAACCCATGTCTTACTTCGCCCGAAACTTCCAAATGCCATAAGAACAACCACAATACATTTCTCTCTTCCAAATTCATAAATTATATCAACACTTCCATACGTTAGCAACATTATTTCCATCAACACAAGAAACTATATTAAAGTCATATTAATTTCCAAAACAGCCCGCAACACCATAACTTCAACATGAGTCATCAAACATTCATTTTACATCATGACATTCACAACCCCGACAAGCAAAATACTAAATGAAATTTGTTCATCTCTTCCACACAAAACAGCCACAATTCGGCCACTACACCAATCACACACAACTTTATGAATTTCATCCATTTCTACACATCATAACGTATACAAACCATCCATAACCACAACTAAAATACCAAGTAGATTCAATTCACTCCTTGTATACAAACACTCTCACTCACGGCCACACATACCAATATACAACCTTTCATGATTTTCATCCATTTTCATGCATTATAACACGTCCAAAACATCCACAAAACATGCAAAAGAGAATTGAATCATACCTTTTCCTCTTGCCTTCTTCACTCTCGGCTAAGTTGTATATGGCAAGACAAATGATCTACCTCTTCCAACAACTCCTCCATATGATAGAGGACCTTCCATTTAGTTGGAAATCTGGAGGAAAATTATTTTTCATGACCACTCTCCAAGCTCCCTGTTCGGCCAGCCTTGGTCAACTCCCTCTTCTCTCTCTTCTTTCTTTTTCTTTTCTTTCTCTTGATTTCTCTAGAACTTAAAATGATGAAAGCTTGCCTCTTTGATCATCCCTCCATATATATATATTAATGTGGCACATGACCATGCACATGGCTGCGACACATGGCGTGCCATGTGCTCTCCTTTTCCTTTTTTTTTTTCTTTCTTTTCCCTCCAAATTTCTTCAAATTTCTAGAGTTTTCCAAATGACAAAAGATGAATTCTTGCCTTGTCATCTTTGTCCACAATATGTTTTTGGCCACCAAACCATAAGATGAACACATGTTTTATTGCATGGCTTGCAACAAGTGGCCAAGGCACAAGTAGGACCCACGGCCACATTGGCTTTTCCAAAAATTCATGAACTAATAGAAACTTCTAAATTCCACATTTGCCCTCAATATTCCATGCCCATAATATTTACAAGCGACTTGTGCATTAAAACAAAACCGGAGAATGGCCTTGCCCTTAACTACCCGCAATTATCTTACAATATTCCGACGTACAAAATGCGGGATATAACAGGTGTATTGATGAGTATTTTTTCATAGACGGGCCCGACTCGGGTCGACACCCGTCCGTGGGTCCCGCGACTCTTCTTTTGTAATCCTGACGATTTTTTTTGAAAGAATTTGATTTGGTTATTATTCCGATTTCTAAGTATGGTCATTTTACTTATCATTCAAGTCTATGATAATGATTTTATGCATATGGTTACTCACGACTCTGCTCGTGCATTCTGTTGTATCTTTCGCCGAGTCCCGGCGGCGTTGTCGTGCGCACTTTGTTATACTCCGGTGTTATCTTTGTGTTGTGGTTCACCGAGCACCTCGCTGTGGGCCGGTTCCGCTTATATTTGGTGTTATGCTATGTATGGCGTTATCTTTGTGATATGATGTGTGACGGGGATACGGAGATTTGAAACTTTCTGGTGTTATCTTGTGTTATGGCGCCATCGACAGTGCTGCGACCATATTTTCTGTGCCCTATGCATGATTCGTGTTTTTGAAAGTAAACATTTTGATATTTTGGAAATGCATTTATTTTCTGTACCTCTATTTCGATTACGACTCAGATTTGTATACTATATTTTCTGCTTTGCATACTCAGTACATATTTCGTACTGACCCCTTTCTTCGGGGGCTGCGTTTCATGTTACCGCGGTACGGAAGCACGATTTGGTGATCCACCAGTTTAGGACACCCTCTTCTCGTCGTTTGGAGTGCTCCTCTCATTCCGGAGCCTACGTTTTGGTATATATTCGTTCGCTGCATTTGTATATATTTGTTCAGGGGTACGGTGGGGCCCTGTCCCTTCATATGATTCTGTTTGTCTGTTTAGAGGTCTGTGGACATGTATGTGGGTTATGCCCATTCTGTACAGTTGTGTTTGTATGCTATATGTTCTTGTTATATCCCGCATTTTGTACGTCGGAATATTTTAAGACAATCGCGGGAAGTTAAGGGCAAGGCCATTTTTCGGTTTTGTTTGAATGTGCAAGTCGCTTATAAATATTATTGTCATGGAAATTTAAGGGCAAACTTGGAATTGGAAACTTTTATGCATGACTTGTTGGAAAAAAAAATTCAAGGTGGGCTATGGCCCACATGAGTGCATGACACGTGATTAGGAAGATGACTAAGTGAGTATGGAATTCATCTTTTATTACTTGGAAAGATTCAAGAAACTTGGAGGGAAAGACAAAGAAAATTCTAGACAATTTGAGAAAAAAAAAAGAAAGAAAGAAGCAAGAAGTGGCCGGCCATGTGCCACATTAATATATATATATTTATATAGAGGGATGACAAAAGAAGGCAAGTATTCATCATTTTAGTTCTAGAGAAATCAAGAGAAAGAAAAGAAAAAGAAAGAAAAGAGAGAGAGAGAGTGCAACGGACAAGGGCCGAAACCAGCCCTTGAGTTTGGTCTTGGAAAAATATTTTCTTCTAGTTTACCACTAATTGGAAGGTCCTCTATCTTATGGAGTAGTTGTTGGAAGAAGAAAACCATTTGTATTGCAAGGAGCATGTCCTAGCCGAGAAAAGGGAGTGAAGGAACAAGGTAAGGTTCAATCTTCCTTGCATGTTTTATAGGTGTTTATGCATGTTGTGATGTGTAGAAAGGAATAAAGTTCATGAGATTATGGTGTTGTGTTGTATGGCCGTGTATATGTAGTATGGCATAGAAGTGAAAAACTAATTCTATTTGGTATGTGTTGGTTGATGTTGTTATGGATGGTTTGTGTATGTTTGGCATGTAGAAATGAATGGACTTCATGGAAATTTTGCATGTTGCGGACTAGGCCGTGCGGGGGCTGTTTGGGGTGGAATATAATGAACTCATTTTATATAGTATTTTGGTTATTGATTGTTGTAGATTATGTGATGAAAATGAAGGTTTGATGACTCAAATGGAAGTCATAATTGTTGTGGGCTGAATTAGAACATAATGTGATTTTAATATAGTCGCTTGGGTTGATGGAAATGATGTTGTTAGCGTATGGAAGTGTTGATATAGTTTATGCGTTGAAAGAAATAAATGTATTGTTGGTATTCTTATAAGCGTTTGAAGATTTGGGTTGGAATGTCTTGAACATGTTGTGAATTGAGTATTGATATTGTTATTATGATTGTTGATTATTGGCATTATTGTTGTTGGTTTGGCCGAGTTGAATTCTCTGATTGTTGTTAATGGATGAATTGGGCCGAGCCATATTCTCGGGATGGCGCATTCAGAAAGTCTTTGCCGAAATTTTTATAGACAAATGTGCATTCAAGATTGGATTCTCAAAGCTCTAATCAATGTTTGGTGAACATGACCAAATTGTAGATGCAGCGGATTGCAACTGGATTTGGAGTAGAGAAGGAGCGAGAAAGAGGTATGTAAGGCTTCACTTTTCTTTCTTGGCATGTCTTAGATGCAATAGGTTTGAACACGGGCCTCGGGGACAATTCCTTTCCCGTAAGAAATCCGAGATTGAAATTAACTACTATTCATTTGAGTGGAATTGAATTAGAACTTGCGTGAAATGTCGGAAAAACTTCCTAAACATCCGAACTTACACAAATAGGACCCGATTACCCTAAGATCTCACAAGTGACGTCATGAATTGTAATATACGTAAATTTGATACGCCGCCTCATTTGACCCGAGGTGGGCCCATTGTTCCCGAATTTTCCCTATTGTTCCATTTGACTTTGAAGTAGAATCCAATGGAAACTTTTGATCCTTATTCCGTCGTCAAATGCCAAATACTGTAACTATACTAACGAGGATATTCTTATGATGGTGATGAAGATGCTAGGTATGAGAAAATGGCTATGACGCATATGTTAAGAAAATGTTTTACGATGAATATGACCATGACGATTCTATGATTAAAGGTTCCAAGTTTATGATTCCCGGTGACGAGATGAGAACGTTAAGCTATTTCTTGAACTCTCAACTCTACTCATGAATAATGTTTTCCTTTAAAGATTCCAAGTATATGAAACGATGCCCTATGATTCTGTTTTTATATTTTCTCATAACATTACTCTCCACTAATAGTCCCGCCTTATATTAATCATTCCTTCAAGGTGAGACAAGCGCCCATAGTTATCCTATAATATAATCGGAGGTTCCCGACCTTAAAATACTCCGATGGATACATGATTTTTCTTGGGCTCTCTGTATGTTTATATAACACATGGATATGAAATGTATATGTACATGGGGTGGGGGGTAGGGATACATGGGGAATGGGAAGGGAAACATGTTTCATTGCCACCTGTCGGTGGCTTATCATCCGGACGCGGGATGCCGGGACGCGGGATTTATGGGCGAGCCGAGCATTTCGGCCGCAATGTGGCAGCCGACGCTGTCGGTGCTATGATACTATGATACACTATGACATGCTATGATACTATGATACACTATGACACGCTATGATACTATGGTACACCATGATATGCTATGATACTATGATATACTATGATTTAGCATGATATGACATAATTCTATTTTCCCTACGCCTACGAAAAGAAATGTTTTTTTTTAAAAGGGAAAACAAGCATGATGGCATCCGCCCCCACGGGGTCCTCATATGCACAAAGTTACTCGTTATCCTATGATATGTTCTATGTTTCTATACGTATAATGTTCATATGTACGGTCATCCTTTTACCTCACGATGTAATATCTCTTTATTGTTCATGCTTATATCTCCTACTATGTTGCTACCGCCACATGCTCGCACATAGCTCGTATGCGGCCCCCTCTTCTTCGGGGGCCGGCGTTTCGCCACGCAGTACACCCGGACGAGCCGATCATAGCATAGAGGATGTTCCGGCGAGTTGGTAGGCTCCACTTGTCCCGAGTGCCGCCCGAGTCGGCAGCATAGATGCCATGATACTTTGTTCGAGGATAGAGACTTTTCGTACGTAATCGTGGGTATTGGGTTGTCGGTTTGTAAGCGGCTTCGGCCCGGCGATACGTTATTATGTTTCGTGTCTCGAGTCTTATATGATGTCGTATTTACTTATGAAAAAAAAAAATTCTATGTATTCATTTCTAACCGATTTATAAGTTCATATGTATAATAAGAGTCAGCGGGTTCGCTCGGCTCCGTACTGACCCCTCTTCTTCGGGGGGCTGCATTTCATGCTGCGCAGGTATACCCAGACGAGCCGATCATAGCATAGAGGATGTTCCAGCAGAGTTGGTAGGCTCCACTTGTCCCGGAGTGCTGCCGAGTCAGAGTATAGATGTTATATCCGGTATTTTCGCGTATTTGGAAAACTTGAAAAATAACTTTGGTTGGTGAGGAATAAGGTCATGTTGAATTTTTCTTAGTAAGTGTATGCGGTTATAGGAAACTTGAATGCGGAAACAATGGAAAGCTCCAAAAGGCAAATTTGAAATTTTGGAAATTTGTTTGGAAGTACAAAACAAGAATTATAAGGAATTGGGCTCAAAAAAATATGAAATTAAGGCCCAAAGAGAAGGAAATCGATTTGCCACTACAAGGCCCAAACCCAAGTTTAATTAATTTTGCACGTGCTAATTAATTATAAAAGGATCATAAGCCTAGAAGTTTCAAGAAAAACAAAAGGAAAAATCAAGAAAAAAGAAGAGCCGTTTCGTAGAGAAAGAAGGGAAAAGAAAAGAAGAAAAATTTTCGAGGCTTGGGTTTTAATTCAAAAGTTTGGTTCTTCTTTGAATTCTTACTAAGCTCAAGGTGTTCTTCAAAGTGGCATAATTATCTGCAAGAAAGTTGTTTCTTTTGGCAAGAAGAACTTATTGGAAAGGTAAGGATTTCATGTTTTTTATTATGTTATGGAAGGATATATATATGTTATGGTATGTGAAATTGAATGAAAATCATGGAAGGGTGATTGTTAGGTTGGAAATGTGGTGGTGTGTCGTGTTGGGACCGTGTGTGTGTGTGCATGTTGCATGGCTATGATTAGTTGAATTTTGTGTTATATTTTAGTTGTGGTTATGATGGAATTCATGTTGGAAATGAAAAGTTGAATGAGTTAAAGGAAATTAGGAATATAGAAGTTGGCCGGAGCTATGGAAAAATTGAAATGAAAATGAATTGTTTTGTTTGGACATGTTGTTATGTCGTTATGATTCTTATAACATATTACTAAAGGTTTAATGGTTTGAGTTGGTATTGGTTTGAAAGTATGAAGTCGAAGTTGATGGATTATGCTGTTCATGGAAATTTGGTCTATTTTGTGAATACGTTAAACGTGCCCGAATCGTATTTGAATGGCCTTAAATTAGTGAATAAATAGAAAACGTCGATATTGGATTGAAAGTGCGAGGTGAGAACGGAAGTTAATGTGTTATGTAGAAAGAGAGATTACTTATGTTAATATATGGTCAGGCGATTATCGGTGTTGTTTCGTTGTTGTCGACGGTGTTATCGTTGTCATGTCGATATATTGAGCCATTGGCTACGTCTTCGGGGTGCTATACGTATAGGGGAGGTGTCGCCAAAATTTTGCAGACAAGTATTAAACCGAGATTGAAAGTTAAAGTCTCATGAATAGTAACCGGGTAGATATGACCCTCGCGTAGTGAAACTAGATTGGAGATAAAGCGACATAGGACGTCCGTAAGGTATGTAAAGCCTACCTTTTCTTCATTTGGCATGTCCTAGTCATACTAGTTAAGATTGGAAATCCTCGGGGATAATTCCACTCCTCGAGATCCGAGTTTGATCGCATACTATTCATTCAAATAATTGAACTATAATCCTTATATTTGATCAAAAGAATGTTTAAACCTTTGTAACTTTCGTGAATGTATTCGAATCGCTCCGAAGTCCTTATGAATAACTTTAGGGCCAATGCTCCAGACCATGAACCGCCGCCTCGACTTGACCCGAGGCGGGCCCGCAAGCCCCGAGACTCCTTACCGATTTGTTTGGTTCATTTTCGTACGATATGGGAATAAGTGTTCGCCTATGACTTAAGGTCCGTTTGAAAAGTTCTTAATGTGTTTGCACTATTACTACGCATACCAAGTTTTTGAAATGACCTACGATGTGTTTTTTAGAAAAAATTTAT
>NW_026718924.1:0-11989 GCF_029784015.1 Lycium ferocissimum | reverse complement strand
TGTAGATATATGTCTATGTTTATATGTATGTACACGAGCACGCATTAGAAATGGAAGGTCCCTATGAAAGACAAGTAATTATGATAATGGCTCTACTATCTCCCGATTCTCCCATCTTATGCCATTTCTCATACTGTCTCTTATGCTCCTATTATGATGTTGATTATGCTTTACATTCTCAGTACATTATTCGTACTGACGTCCTTTTGTTTGTGGATGCTGCGTAATGCCCGCAGGTAGCCAGGGAGACAGGCTTGATCCATAGCTTTCTTATTCAGGGACTACATAGATGAGCTCCATTTCATCGGAGCTACAGCTTTTGGTATTATTCTTTTGTGTACATACATGGGCACGGCGGGGTCCTGTCCCGCCTATATGATGTTACCTACTCTTCTTAGAGGCTCGTAGACAGTTGTATATGGTTAGATGTCTTGAAGCCTTATCGACTTATATTTTGTATATCATTTTGATAGCCTCGTCGGCTTATGTACGTTGATATGGGTATAGTTGTTAATGATATTATGAATGTATCGTTTCCCAATAAGATTAGCATGAATGACGGATAGAAATTATGATTAAGCTATGTGGCCTACCTAGATGTAAATGTGGATGTACGATAAGAGGTGCTCGGGTAGGTTAGCACTGGGTGCCCGTCATGGCCTTCCGGTTGGGTCGTGACAAAGGAAATCCATGTCAAATAAGGATTGGTTTCAGACAATTAATGGAACCAAGTCTTAGATAGCTTTGGAGAATTGAACCTGACCATTCATTCCTATAAATACATCATACAAAAGTTTTGGAGCTTAACCACAACCAAAGAGAGAGACATCTAGAGTGAGAGAAGAGTCAACGCAGAGTCTCGAAAGAACCAACTAGAATAACAGTAAATAATCTGCTCCTATTAGGATTTATCGTACTGTTATTAAATTGTAATAGTTAGCTTGTTGTGGTTCCATAAATTTAAATTCCTAGTAATTGTAATAAATGTTTATTGAGTTGTAAGGGACTTCATTGACAGGGTAGAGTAATTAAAGAGAGTAGAAAGAGAGCCAACAAGTGTGAGAATTGTTGAGGAAGAGAGAGTTGAGGAAGGGATTGTTTGGAACAATTCCTTAGGTGTACAAGTCGTTGTAACCTTACAAGTTGCTCGAGTTTTAATGAAGAGTTTGGAAGATTCCTACAGAGGTATGCCATTAATTTTTCCTCCCTTGAGTAAGGAGCTTTTGATGCTAAAATACTTGTTGATTTACATATTCTGCACTTTACCTTCTCGTATAGCTGCTGGTTCTTTGAATGCATAGGTCGTAGCCAAACTAACATGCCGGAAAATAGTGTAAGGAGTGGACCAGTATAGCGCACGAATTCCATGTGTCATATTAGTCAAACCTAATCAAATATCCGTTAAGCTGAGACGTTTGCTAGACCCACATAACGCATGAAATTCATAAGTCAAATTTTTTTGAGAAAATCCCCCCCGAACTTGTCTAGAAAATTTAGTTTAGCACTTTAACATGATGGGCGTTTATGTACCCCTATTTTAGTCTGAAGTAAAATTAGGGCACTTTAACTTGCCTCGAAAACTTAGTTTACCAAAACATATTAGTTTGGTTCTTTTGGGGGAAAAAAAGACCTCATTTGGGTTCGGAAGTCCCTTAATTTCCACCCAGCCACTTGTTGTCCAACGTTTAAAGGGTAAATGTTAATTTCAGCAAAGCAGCCAAAGTCGCACCTGTTACACCCTCGGCATTTCGACACTTTCAAAGCTGCCCAACGGCCATAACTTAGTTTTCATCGAAGCCCATCGAAGACCCTCGCTTCCCATATACACACACACACTCTTTTATAGCCCTATAATTCCTTTCATTCCCTTGTCAAGCCTCCATCTTTCCTCACAGGTGACTGACTTCTCTTGAAAACTTTAATGTACATTCATCAAAGGGTAGATCACCCATTTCTGAGTTTTAACCCTTGAAGTTGCATTTAAGTGCGTAAAACTAGTGTTTCATTTGCCTTATTATCCTCTGGGATCTTGAAATGTTGTCAAAATCACTAGTATGTTTTCTTGTCTGATTTGATGTGTGCCTTCTTCTATATCACTCGTGAGTTACTTGAACTATGCTTGTTTAGATTTCTCTTTTGGGTTTTAGTTTAAGTTAATCTTGTTTTGAGCTTCATGGAACTTGTTTTAGTGTTCCTTGAGTATAGGCTTCTTTTATTTGGAAATAACAATGAAGGGGACAGATTACAACTACAAATTCTAAGCTATACGTCTAGTTGCAATTGTAAGTAGAATTTTCAAAGCCCATCGTTTTCTGAGAAATATGAATCTTTACAGATTTCCTAAAGTACAAGTTTGTCTGCATTTGGTTATTGTCCACTGTATTGCATAAATCAGATCTTTTAGTGGTTAAACATTTCATCCTAAAATATTAGTAACATTATTTTAATAGAGAAATTTTCTGTCTTTTCAATCATACAATTTGGAAGCTTCTTTATTTTATGTTATACATTCAGTACAGTATGTTCTTCAGACTTTGAATCAAATGTTTTAGAGAAAAAGTACTTATTCAAGAAGAGATCTTGTACAAACAATGGCTGTCTTGCACGATGACTTAGATTTAACAAGCATATATCTGATTTAACAAGCAAATATCTGCTATTTCATATAAACCCAAGTATTAGCCTTAGACGAGTAAAATATAACTCAAGAACGATAGCAGTAGTCTCCTTTCCGGTCATCTATGGGTCTTAGTACTTATTAACTGAGATATGGCAGTTCAAGTTGAGGAATGATATCAATGGCACTTGAATAACATGATGATACATTACATAGAATAAAGGAGACAGTAGCTCATGGTTTGGTTCTTTTAGTTCCATTTTCTTTATTAAAATTTTTTAAAAGCGAGTAGTGTTTGTTTGGATCAAACCTGTGTAATTTCTTATCTCAGTTCTAGTCTGTATCCGTATTTTCGTGAAACCATTTAGTTAATAAACTCCGCCTATTGGGGCATCGCCAACCAGAACCGGTTCCAAGCCTGGATAAAGGAGCAGGGTTGCAGCCAGTTGACGACCAGCATAATAGTCTTCTAACTAATATGATTTCCAACTCCAACTACTTTATAATTGAGGAGTGGTTGATTGATTGAACCATTTTTATTGATACACAGCTGTTTAATTTTACTAATGAATTATTGGCACAATGTCTGTCAGACTCTTCATTATTCTCAAGTGAATTTCTCGAAATGGCTGCAAATGCAACTCCTGGCCTGCAAATTACAGCAGTCAAACAATGCACTTCTGCTTCTCGACGTTTGTCAAAGTTGAGCAATGTGAATTTTGGTTTTGAAAGTAAAAGCAGATCCTGTACTGAGCTTAAAAGTTCATCTTATGTCTCACTAACAAAGCTGAATCAGAGCTATAAGTTAGTTTCCGCAAAATATGAGAGGATGGTTCCAAAAGCAATGTCCGGAGCAAGTGATAATGCCCCTGCTTCAGGGTTGCCTATCGACTTAAGAGGTCGAGCAAAAGTCCATTACAATTGTTCTTTGAGTTTTAGACTTTGTACTGGACTCGCAATCTAACTGTCAGACAGTTCATTGTGTTTTCCCATAATCACAGGTAAGAGGGCGTTTATTGCTGGTATAGCAGATGATAATGGGTATGGTTGGGCAATAGCAAAGACTCTTGCAGCTGCAGGTGCTGAAATTCTTGTTGGTACATGGGTGCCTGTAAGTAAATTTATGACTTATTGCATATATACACAGTTAGCCATAGCATGTCCAGGATATAATCAAAATAAATTTGTATTTTAGGCACTGAACATCTTCGAGACAAGTCTACGACGGGGAAAATTTGACGAATCGCGAGTGTAAGGATGGAGCTATTCTAGTGTGCTCCTCATTCCTTTCATCAACTGATGTATGCTCCAATGTTTTGTTATAGGTTGCCAGATGGTTCATTGATGGAAATTGCTAAAGTTTACCCACTGGATGCAGTGTATGACAGTCCTGAAGATGTTCCTGAGGATGTAAGATTATCTTTTCTCTGTACCCTTCTCAACCAGTTAAATATTTAAGCAAGTCTGGTTATCTAGATGAAGTTGGTGTCTTGCAGGTGAAAGCAAACAAACGCTATGCAGGATCCTCAAATTGGACAGTCAAGGTACCAAAGTTTGCCATTTTCAAGTTATTTGTCCAATTTGTCAGCGGGACAAGACCCCACTACCTATATTCACATGCATTGGGGCTCATCCTGAAGAAAACTTTCTTTAACTGAAGTCATTATCAATTAAGAGAATCTAACATAAATCAAGTGCGTCTCAGCACTCTCAACTATGACTTTGTACATGGTTTAAAATTGAACTCCACATACTCTAGGTTTGATGCTTGTATGAGATCTGACATGGTTCCAAAAAGGTAAATTTGTATTAATACTATTACCTTTCTAAAAAACAATGATAGGTTTGTATTAATCCAACAGTATATATTCAAGAAGTTCAGTAACTAAATATACTTTTAATATGTGCTATGTCTTTTATTTTTTTATAAAAAAAGTACAATGTCTTTTATTACTGATTCTTGTTATGACCAACCTATCTAATTGAATCATTCTGTTCCTCCTCTAGCACGTGCTATTTATATGCTACTGAATTATATCAAAGTAGGATGATAACTTGGTCAAGTAACTTTGGAATTTGGTGATATTGTAGGAAGCTGCTGAATGCGTAAAACAAGATTTTGGTACTATTGATATCCTTGTTCATTCACTTGCAAATGGTCCAGAGGTATACTCTTTGCCATTATCTGCTAAACTTTATTATTGGAACCTTATGTTATCTGAAATGGTTAAAGCGTTAATATAGGTTAGCAAACCTCTGCTAGAGACATCAAGAAAAGGGTACCTTGCAGCAGTTTCTGCCTCAAGTTATTCATTTGTTTCACTATTGAGGCATTTTCTTCCAATAATAAATCCAGGTAAAGCACTGCTTACCTTTTTCTTGTTTTCAGTTAATTCTATCAAATGAACCCTTTCTGAGATATTTTCTTACCTTGTAGGTGGTGCCTCGATCTCTCTGACATACATTGCTTCTGAAAGGATTATTCCTGGGTATGATTTCTCTTCACCGAAACTCAATCTTCCTTAATTTCTGATGGTAAATGACATGTCCTCACGGAATTTATAGATATGGAGGTGGTATGAGTTCGGCAAAAGCTGCTTTGGAGAGTGACACAAAAGTAAGTTGTCTGCTTCTAATAATTTGAACTTTATTCACTTTAGCTTCAAATGCGAGCATTGCTCAAGAATGGTGTTCCATTGCTGAAGGTCCTGGCCTTTGAAGCTGGAAGGAAACAAAAAGTCAGAGTCAACACAATATCTGCAGGTATGCCATAACCATAGTATTTACATGTATTTGTGCTTATAGCCATACTGACCCAAAAGGGAAATCTGGAATTTCACTGCAAAACAAATATGAAGGCAAGGTTTAAGGTAAAACTTTATAACAAATTGACGCGTCAGGTGTTCATATTGTAATATTAGAACTTGTGTCAGCATAGCTTAAGTTTTAGTTCCTTTAACGTAAAACTTAGCCTGCTTTCACAACGCATTGTGTTGTTACATAGCCAGTGTCATTTCTGATAGACAATAAACATGAACCTGTACTTCAAAATTTTTGCTTACTTATCAAGAAAATATAAACATGAATGTACTTTGACAACAAGAATTTGCTGAAACAGCATAAATGTTGAACAGAAAATATAAAGGGAAAAAAAAAAAAAAAAAGATTAGTTTACAGCTTATAATTGTGTTAAATATTGAATTGGTCGATTACATATTGCAGTCACGTCAAACTTTTTTTTTTTTTTTTTCTGTTAAATGTTCTCATAATCAAAATTTCCTTTCCAGGTCCACTGGGAAGTCGTGCCGCAAAAGCTATCGGATTCATTGATATGATGATAAATTACTCATTAGAGAATGCTCCATTGCAAAAGGAGTTGTATGCAGGTGATTCATATTCTATTCTTTATGTAATTCTTATAATTTACCCAGGAAGAATCCTCAAAACTATCTCATGTCTTTGTAGTATTTCTTTTCCATTAAGAACCTCGAGAACTATTCCATCATGCCTCCACGGGGGTGAATAATTTTTTCTCGAACGCCCGCTGGCATGGTTCGAAACTCAGTGGATAATGGGCTCGTCCCTCTATCCTTTTCCACTTAAGTACCAGGCTTTTGTATGCTACTGGTTTTGAACTCGTGATGTGCACCTAACGCCCAATCACTAGATCAAAGCTTATGTGTGTGTGGTGGTTTGTTTTTTTTTTTTCGGGGGGGGGGGGGGTGTTGTTGGTATTGAAATGCTTTTTATTCATATTGATGAAATATGTATGGGGTTTAGGAGGAGTTGAAACAGGATGTTAATATGGATGAGTCTGTCTTATTGTTTCTTGGCATTGCTGTTTGTGTGAGTACTGAAAACTGAAATTGGATGGTAACAGAGGAGGTAGGAAATGCTGCTGCTTTTCTGGTGTCTCCTTTAGCTTCAGCGATCACTGGTGCAACCATATATGTCGACAACGGTCTCAACGCAATGGGGGTTGGAGTTGATAGTCCAGCTTTTGAAGGTCTTGACATTCCAAAAGACAATAAGAGCTAGAGTGGAGGCACTATACACTATGATTTGGGAGAAAATTTTGATAATTGGAATAATTGTTTAGCTCTCCTTTTGTTGTCATTTTTCTTGCTACCGTAGGTAGGCCATATCACTTGGATGAGTGGATATGCTTTGCATTTGTTGTGACCATTAGTATTTGATGGTTACATCGCATGTTGTAACAAATGGAAACTTCATCTTCGCGGATAAAAACTAGCCTCTCATTGATCAAGTCTTTAGTCTGACCCTTTATGCCAGACTAAAGCTGCCTTGTTGACTATGAAATGCGAGAAAAATTGATAAATAGCCATTTTTCAGATTGTTAATTAAAACTCAGCCACCGTTTTAGAACTAATCAAAATTTAGTCACTTTTTAATACGTAAATAATATTTGGACAATGGCATCCTTCATAGATCAATGCACATAACTGCTTCCTTTCCATCACTTAGAACTCAAGGAAACAAAATGTACACTTGCAACATTTCAGAATCAAGGAAAAATCTGTGGTGTTTCATTCGTATTAGTCTGCAAGAAAATCCAGTTTCACTTGCATTATTTTGACCTCAAACGAAATATTCTAGAGTTCACTTGTTTTAGGTTATCACCATCTTCTGCCCAAGTTTGCCTCACGCTTCTTACTCCATAAATCCACTATAGCTCCACCTCCAATTCACCTGGCAACCTACAAAAAACAAAATAACATTCCTTCACATGTGTGTTGCCTCTTGTTGGATATTTAATCTGGGCGGGTTGCCCAACCAATTGGAAGAAAAGGAAGTTACTTGCAGAAAAACTAACGCATCCTTATTCAGTTTTTCTCTTAGTTGTGGGATAGTAATATCTTCTCACGTAATTCCTCCTCTTCACACATAACTCCTCTTTTATAAAGGAGCAGAGGCTCTCTTTGGAGTAATTGTCTCTCTTCGCAGACAGAGAATTGAATGCATAAAATTCTCTCCAACAAACACACAAGAACAGAAGAGGACATTTAGTTTGTGGATTATAACTTTGTTTCCTATAGAATTAAAGTTTAGACTTGGGGAAAATCTTTGGTGGTGATGTTCTTTCATTGCTGTCAACAGGTACACGATTCTTGTTATGGGAAATTGACACATAGGTACAAGTCATACATAAAATTGGCATTCTTTTGACCCAAAACGTATTTAGCAAAAGTATGCCTAAAAATAATGGCATTGTGTAGCCAATCTGGTATCTAACCCCTAAAATCATGCTAAGTGGAATATCCTTTCTCCTAAAATCACTCCAAGCATAATATTTTCCCCTTAAGTTCACGCTATATTAGGCATTCTTAAAAATTAATATAACGTAATAATAGGGGCAGAATCCAAAGTTAGTTCACCTTCTTATGTGTGAAATTAGTACATTGTATACATTCCATGAATTCACAATATATATAACAATGTATACATAGTACTTCACAATATATATCAGAACTTATACATGGTACTTCACAATATATAGCAGAATGCATAGATGGTACTTTAAAATATATATATCAGAGAATGTATACATCGTACGTCACATGTATTAATATACATGACACTTTAAAATATATAATTAATGTATACATTGTACTTTAAAATATATATATCTGAATGTATACATGGTATTTTAAAATATATATCTGAATGTATACATAGTATTTTTCACAATATCAATCTGAATATATACATAGTACTTCATAATATATATCAGAACTTATACATGATACTTTAAAATATATATCTGAAAGTATATATGGTACTTCTCAATAAAACAAATTAAAAGACTAAAACTCGCCAAAGCCTATATCAAATCCACTGGAAATTTTGGAGAATATAGCAATTAAGGGGGAAGAATAAATAACTGTAGAGATTTTCATGGAGAGGTTAACGTGTAACGAGGCTTATTTAAGGATAAATACATTAAAGATGAGAGAGAAAATGATCTATTTTTCCGGTGAAGGAATTAACTAGAAAATGTCAAACATTTTATAAGAGATGTATATTTGGTTATCAGATGCCAATTTTAAAAAACGTAGGCTTTTTTATGCCAATTAGTCTCCCACGGTGTCATACCATGCCAAGTTCCCTAGGAGTCCTTTCAAAATAAAAATTATATTTATTTAAAATAGACATTTATTATTCACCTAATATTTAGGACTTCAAAACCATCTAAATCTTGGTTATTAAATTCTAGAAAATCGTTCGTGACATTTTTCAAAATAATTTCCATGTAACTTAAGATTTTTCCTAATATTTAGCCTTTCTTTTAGGTATCCTATAAGCTATTGAAGTCCAAAAAAAAAAAAAAAAAAAACTCTAAAAAATCAACGTGCAATTATATTTTTGGTATTTTGAATTCAACTAAAAATATGCCACTCTGACATTCCATTTATATAATTTCAAAAATTTAAATCAAAAAAAGAAAAATAAAAGAAAAAATTGCTTTCAATTACTTTCCATCTCAGAACACCTCGTAGCTTCGGGCGAAGGTTTGACTCATAAGATGATAATATAATGGAACCAATATGAGGGTTATAGGAAGTGTTTTGAAAACTAATCAAATCATAAGAAATGTCTTTGGGCAAAGCAAAGTTGGAAGCCACTCTACGGGGCATGTTTGCAAGTGAGTTTGTAGAAGGTCTTACTTCCAACGATCATAATCCCTTTATTAATTAGGAATTTGGGAAAACTTCCTAAATGAAAGTTGTAGCTGTCACGACCCGACTAGGGCCATGACGGGCACCCGGGGCTAACCACCGAGCACCACTCATTCTATTACTCATCTGCTTTCATTCATATTCTTACGCTCTTAATCATAGGAAACTATTTGCATTTGAAACATATTCACTTTATATACATGAGCCCTTCGGCTATTAAAATAATATATATATATACATATACATATACAATGACTAACTTGTTAGACCATGCTACCCACACTGCGTAACTACGAGCCTCTACTAGAGTACTAGACATAGGGACGGGACAGGACCCCGTCATGCCCAAAACATACATACACATATATACCAAAAGAATAATCAATGGCACCTCCGGAAAATGGAGTGCTTTCAAATCAGCTAATGGCTCCTACGAGTCTGGATCACCTCCCTGTCTACCTGTGGGCATGAACACAGCGTCCAAAGAAAACGGACGTCAGTACGAACATTGTACTGAGTATGTAAGGCATAAACAATAATGAAACATCAATGAAATGAGGAGGCATCAAATGAGGAGCAATTCAGAATCGACCGAATCATAAAAGAAATAATGCATACCGACTTCACCGTCATAATCATCATCATATCATATATGCATATACGTATAAACTCGTCGACCATGTAGGTACGGTGTAATAATCATTAGCATTAGCTTGCGTCCAGGCCTCCCGCGTCCGGGTACCATCTCATGCCGCCCACTAGTGGTGTCTGCCCATGCCATCTGGCCATGGTGTATACGCTGCCCGCCTTAGCGGTGACTGCCCGGCCATATAGGCGCGGTGTAATATCATCATCATATGCTCATCATAATGTACTCATCATACTATACTCATCATCATATGCTCATCATAATACATGCATGGAATAGTCAAAGACAACGATACTTTATCGGGGTGACATAAGGTCGTAAACCCCCGATTCCATTATGGAGCATTCATAAACATTCTGTCTCACCTTGAAGGAATTAGCATATAAGGTGAGTGTATATAATGATCAACATCAATAGATTATAGATGACATCATTAGCTTTATAGAAACATCATATCATTGACTCTGAAATCTTTAGACTTAAGCTTATCATCATCGTTATCGTACTCATAGTATATCTCTTATCTCATATGGCTATTCATGAACACGGACTCTTAGTTTTCTTAAAGATAAGAGATTCATGAAGAAGGAGGAAATTCATGCCATAAGATTCATGCCTTAGAAAGAAAGGACTAGCCTCACATACCTTTGTCGTTTAACTAATCTATCGCTTGCTTGTTCTCCTTTAAAACACACGTTCTACCTTCAAGAGAATTCGTATCGACATTAGCTAAACAATTATAAGAACGTGCTTACTAAAGCTAGAGAAAATTGGGCAGCATTTCCTTTGTTTATACGACTTCCTTCATATTCCATATCAACTCCCAAACATTTATAACAACCATCACAATATCATAAACAACAATCATCATTCAATTACATTGCCCACATTTCACAAATTCCACTTCAAATTCTCCATAATCATGACCAAAGTTTAATATCGCGTTCTCTCATACAATACTTATTCCATGTTCTAAATGTCATTTATAACGTATTCATAATCACAACATATCAATAGCCACAATTTAATCCAAGGTTCCATTAAAAAATGACACTATTCTTACATTCATGACCCATTTCCTATTTCCTTCTATAATCCAAGTGTTTCAACTTTTCAATACTTCAAACAACATGAGAAGATCATGAAACTTACCTTAGATAGTGTAGAAACAACCCTTGAGTGGCAATACTCTTCTTACATCAAAACCCTAGTTCACTTCTCTTGGGATTTCTTGACTTAGATAACTTTAATGTGTTCCACACTCTTGATTTATGTTGGTTTGATGAAGTTGATCATCAATTTCCTTTGTGTTCTTGTGGATGAAGTGTGGAGAATATTCTAGAGAATTCTTGAGTTGTGGAGTGGAGATGAAATGAAAATAAAATGAGAGAGAGGTCCCTTATATTAATTCAAAATCTGTCCCGACCAGAACATACGGACCAACATACGGTCCGTATATTTTTCACTGACCGTATGTCTGGACCGTATGTTTGGTCCAGTGAAGTGTGCCATTCTGGGCTGAACCTACGGCCCGTGTATTTTATACAGCCAGTATGTCTGGCCGTATAATGCCCAGCTATCCGAGACTTGTTCTCGTCGACTCGTTTGATCTCCGATCCTTATGAAACCTTCTTAACACTTGTTTAACACCTCAATACCAATCTAAGGGACGTTATAACTCTTCCTCAAAGCATCATTAAAACATCATTACTCGATACTCATAAATCTTGCCCGACACACAACATATGACTTGCTTTCCTTAACAACTTTCTTTCCTTACCTTAAATGTCTTTTGAAATCTCGTTTAGGGTCATCACATGCTGTTTCTTACTTATCAAAACATCGTATACATCACACCCTTCGTTAGTCTACTCACTGTACGCTAACGGGAAATTTCCAAGGTGTAACATTCTTCCCCCATTTGGAACATTCGTCCTCGAATGTTAAGTCATCGGGGATTCTATAAAAATTTCGCCAGAGTCTCCCCTGCAATATGGAAATACCATCCTGTCACAACAAACCATA